>NC_073696.1:149319507-149438172 GCF_029784165.1 Wyeomyia smithii | reverse complement strand
TATATATATATATATATATATATATATATATATATATATATATATATATATATATTTTTTTTTTTTTTTTTTTTTTTCCAGGTGAAGGGGAAATTTGCATCCAAACCCCTGAGGTGACCAACCCCAGGGAGTGTGGGGTTAGTTTCAATCAGTGACCGGACCCACTAAAACCCCTTCAGTCTCCAGCCCATAATACTTCCCGGGACCACCGCTAGGTATTGCTTCGGGGAGCGGCTTTTGTGCTCTGTGCACCCTCTTGGTTCTATAGGTCTTTTTGCTAACTTAGCTAACTAACCTGGAGACTGGCCGTTAGCTAACACTGGCGTGTCGGTGGTCAACCTGTCGCCTGTTTTGCAATTCTAAAACTATTTGAGAGGCGGCTGTACAAACCGCCCTCCAAATGTTTGGGTCTTTACACATCCTCCGAACTAGGTTGTCCGGAGTGGTGTCTGGCCCGCTCACTACCATCATGTCGCTCCGCGCATGCACAAAACGAGGGCACACGAAGAAGACATGCTCAGCAGTCTCTTCCGCTTCCGCGCACTCGGGACACATGGGGGACCCCGCATGCCCGAATCTGTGTAGATACTGCCTAAAGCAACCATGGCCTGACAGAATCTGTGTCAGATGGAAGTTCACTTCTCCATGGCGCCTCCCGACCCATCCGGATACATCCGGAATAAGTCGATGCGTCCATCTACCCTTCACGGAATTGGACCACTCCTGCTGCCATCTGATCATCGAGAATGATCTTCTGGTACCTCGTATGTCCCTTGTGTCACGTTGATCGAAGCATTCTACGTCCTCCTTAATGGCAATGCTGATAGGCATCATGCCGGACAGGACGCAGATTGCGTCGTATGACACAGTTCGATACGCGCTCGCAACCCTCAGGCACATGAGCCTGTAGGTACTTTCCAACTTACCCCGATGTTTACTAGACCTAGTGCTTTGGACCACACTGGCCCGCCGTATCTCAGTATGGACGAAGTCACGCTAGCTAGAAGTTTCCGCTTGCTGCCGTACACTGCTGAGCTATTGGACATCATGCGAGATAATGCTGCAATAGCCATTGAAGCCCTCTTACAGGCATATTCGACATGGCTCCCGAAGGCGAGCTTGTCATCGATCATCACCCCCAGCAGCTTCAGGGAGCGCTTAGAGGCGATGGTGCAATTCCCGACACTGATCAACGCCTGTTGCTTCGACTTGCGGTTATTGACAACTGAAATCTCCGTCTTATGATGCGCCAGCTCCAGTTTTTTGGAGCGCATCCAGTCCTCGACGTCGCTTATAGAGTGCGAAGCCGTCAACTCAACCTCCTCGATCGACTCGCCGTAGACCTCAAGTGTGATGTCGTCCGCAAACCCAACGATCACAACCCCTTGGGGGAGCTTTAGTTTCAGCACTTCATCGTACATGATATTCCACAGTACCGGGCCCAGGATGGAACCTTGTGGAACCCCTGCGGTAATTGGGACACATTTTTGACCCTCGTCTGTGCTGTAAACTAGCACACGATTCTGGAAATAATTTCCCAGAATCCTGTACAAAGACACCGGAATGTCTAGTTTCCGAAGCGAGTGGGCTATGGAATCCCAGCTAACACTATTGAACGCATTTTTCACGTCCAACGTGACGATTGCGCAATAGCGAATGCCCCATCTTTTACGCTGGAGTGCTACCTCTGCTGTTTTGGTGACGGACAGAATAGCATCCACCGTAGACTTGCCTTTTCGGAAGCCGAACTGGTTACTCGACAGACCGTTTGCACTTTCGGTGTACCTAACCAGTCTATTGAGAATAACCTTCTCGAGCACCTTACCCGCCGTATCGAGCAGACATATCGGTCTGTATGCCGACGGGTCACCAGGTGGTTTCCCTGTCTTCGGCAATAAGACCAGCTTCTGTCGCTTCCATCTCTCTGGGAATGTACAGTCATCCAGGCACTTCTGCATGACTTCCCGGAATAGTCTGGGGGCCTCTTTGATGGCCTTCTTCGCAGCCAGATTCGGAATCCCATCCAATCCCGGTGCCTTGCTCACCTTCAGGGAGTTGGCGATCGCGATGAGTTCCTCATTCGTAACCGTTTCCGCCTCCTCTGCCTCGGCACAAATGTTTGGGTCTTTACACATCCTCCGAACTAGGTTGTCCGGAGTGGTGTCTGGCCCGCTCACTACCATCATGTCGCTCCGCGCATGCACAAAACGAGGGCACACGAAGAAGACATGCTCAGCAGTCTCTTCCGCTTCCGCGCACTCGGGACACATGGGGGACCCCGCATGCCCGAATCTGTGTAGATACTGCCTAAAGCAACCATGGCCTGACAGAATCTGTGTCAGATGGAAGTTCACTTCTCCATGGCGCCTCCCGACCCATCCGGATACATCCGGAATAAGTCGATGCGTCCATCTACCCTTCACGGAATTGGACCACTCCTGCTGCCATCTGATCATCGAGAATGATCTTCTGGTACCTCGTATGCCCCTTGTGTCACGTTGATCGAAGCATTCTACGTCCTCCTTAATGGCAATGCTGATAGGCATCATGCCGGACAGGACGCAGATTGCGTCGTATGACACAGTTCGATACGCGCTCGCAACCCTCAGGCACATGAGCCTGTAGGTACTTTCCAACTTACCCCGATGTTTACTAGACCTAGTGCTTTGGACCACACTGGCCCGCCGTATCTCAGTATGGACGAAGTCACGCTAGCTAGAAGTTTCCGCTTGCTGCCGTACACTGCTGAGCTATTGGACATCATGCGAGATAATGCTGCAATAGCCATTGAAGCCCTCTTACAGGCATATTCGACATGGCTCCCGAAGGCGAGCTTGTCATCGATCATCACCCCCAGCAGCTTCAGGGAGCGCTTAGAGGCGATGGTGCAATTCCCGACACTGATCAACGCCTGTTGCTTCGACTTGCGGTTATTGACAACTGAAATCTCCGTCTTATGATGCGCCAGCTCCAGTTTTTTGGAGCGCATCCAGTCCTCGACGTCGCTTATAGAGTGCGAAGCCGTCAACTCAACCTCCTCGATCGACTCGCCGTAGACCTCAAGTGTGATGTCGTCCGCAAACCCAACGATCACAACCCCTTGGGGGAGCTTTAGTTTCAGCACTTCATCGTACATGATATTCCACAGTACCGGGCCCAGGATGGAACCTTGTGGAACCCCTGCGGTAATTGGGACACATTTTTGACCCTCGTCTGTGCTGTAAACTAGCACACGATTCTGGAAATAATTTCCCAGAATCCTGTACAAAGACACCGGAATGTCTAGTTTCCGAAGCGAGTGGGCTATGGAATCCCAGCTAACACTATTGAACGCATTTTTCACGTCCAACGTGACGATTGCGCAATAGCGAATGCCCCATCTTTTACGCTGGAGTGCTACCTCTGCTGTTTTGGTGACGGACAGAATAGCATCCACCGTAGACTTGCCTTTTCGGAAGCCGAACTGGTTACTCGACAGACCGTTTGCACTTTCGGTGTACCTAACCAGTCTATTGAGAATAACCTTCTCGAGCACCTTACCCGCCGTATCGAGCAGACATATCGGTCTGTATGCCGACGGGTCACCAGGTGGTTTCCCTGTCTTCGGCAATAAGACCAGCTTCTGTCGCTTCCATCTCTCTGGGAATGTACAGTCATCCAGGCACTTCTGCATGACTTCCCGGAATAGTCTGGGGGCCTCTTTGATGGCCTTCTTCGCAGCCAGATTCGGAATCCCATCCAATCCCGGTGCCTTGCTCACCTTCAGGGAGTTGGCGATCGCGATGAGTTCCTCATTCGTAACCGTTTCCGCCTCCTCTGCCTCGGCACGGCTAACGCCGTCACTCATATATTGGGTGTTCGGCAGGTTGGCCGACCACCTCTGGTCTGAGTTTGAGATACTGGAACGTCGGTGAAGTGACTCGCCAGCCGGAGGCCAAGGATTTGGCTCGTGGCGTGGAAAGAGTCCCTCTATGATCCGCTCAAGCATCGCTGGTGATTTTTCTGCGGGCGCCATCGCACCCTTAGTCTTGGCCATCACCATCCTATAGGCGTTACCCCACGGGTTAGTGTTGGCACTAGCGCACAGTCTTTCGAAGCACGCACGTTTACTAGCTTTTATTGCTCTCTTAAGCGCCGCTTTTGCGGAACTGAATGCCCCTCGACGATCTTCCCTTTCTTCGTCGGTTCGCGCACGTTGAATCCTTCTTCTCGCTTGAAGACACGCTCTGCGGAGGTCCGCTATCGCGTCGGTCCACCAGTAGACTGGTGGCCTTCCATGCCTAGGCTGGCGGTTCCTAGGCATAGTGGCGTCGCACGCCCGCGAAAGTAATGCAACAAGTTGATTAGCGCTCAGGTTACGAGTTCTGCTCGCCTCGTGTTCTAGTCTAATTGCTTCCGCAAATACCTCTTCGTTGAAGTGTGATATCCTCCACCCGCGAGGAGCTGGAGTGTTAATTCTACTCGCCACATGCGGTCTCGTTTTACAGTCTACGCTATAACAGACCGCCAGGTGGTCGCTATGAGTGTAGCCATCGTCTACCCTCCAGTTCGTGATCAATCCTGGACTACAGAATGTCACATCGATGATCGACTCCGCGCCGTTTCTACTGAAGGTGCTCTTCAAGCCGACGTTGGCCAGATCTATGTTGAGCTTCGCCAAAGCCTCCAACAAGATCCGGCCTCTCTGGTTTGTGCGTCGACTACCCCACTCAGTTGCCCATGCGTTGAAGTCGCCCGCCACTACCAACGGTGATAGACCGATCAGCTCCACGGTGGCTCGGTCGATCATCCTTGCGAACTGCTCGGTAGACCAACGAGGCGGAGCATAGCAGCTGCAGTAGTACACTCCGTTCACCTTGGCAACCGCGTATCCTTCGTTTGAAGTTGACACTATCTCTTGAACCGGGAACCTGCTCGTCGTCCATATTGCCGCCATACCGGACCCGTCCGAAATCCAGTTACCGTTTCCGGGAGGAATTCGGTAGGGGTCCGAGATTATGGCGATGTCCGACAACGACTCAGTGACTGCTTGGTATAGCAGTTGCTGAGCCGCGAAGCAGTGGTTCAAATTATCGTAACAAAAAAAAAAAACAAATACAACTAAAAAGATCACTTCAAGCGAGATTGACTCTCCGAACTAATGTGTTGAAAATCTTAACCACAGTCTCAACGCAAACCTTTTTCAGCAAAGCAAAACAAAATGTTTTTAGTTCATTGCTGTACTGCTCATTTTAAGAACATTAAATCATCGCCAAAAATTGTTTTATTTCGATTTCGGATACAAGAGCAGTCGCAAAGAGCGCTCCCATTTCACCAAGGAATTTTTTAGCCCCCAAGAATTTTCCACAGAATGGTTGCATTTAATATACCGTATTGCATCAAGTTTTGAGCAAATAAGCTGAAATGTAACTTCTTGCACTGAAAATCAACGACAAATGAATTTTCTCATCAATCTTAAGGCCCAAATACACACACGGCGCAATGACACCTTCTCCATATAAAATAGGAGGCGTGATCGCTATCCCGCTTTCCATTTTGTATGGAGAAGGCGTCATTACGCCGTGTGTGTATTTGGGCCTTTAAATGTTTATCATGTTGGTTATTTTGAAGTAGAATACTTCTCTCAGGAAGTTCGGCTACATAGGGATGTGAAATGAAAATCTAAAACCGAAAAAAGTGAAAAATATGTCCAATTTCAAATGCTAATAAATCGGTTAGTATTCGATGGATTTCCTTCGTTCTTGCAGCAATAGATTGGAAAATTGGAAATTCTAAAATTCTTCCCAAAATAAGATAATTGTAATTTTATTATTCACACTATTGTACTATTGAAAATAGTCAAGCCTTGTCAAAACGAAAAATTCGACCTCTGATTGGTCGTTATATGCTTGCTTCCCAAGCACGGTTGACAGGATCATATACCTTGCAATTGAAAACATGCTATTTGGCCTATATAAGAGGCTGTTTTAGCCGGAGCCGCTCATAATAGTTCTAGACAGCGACAACAGCAGTCGTCCTTCCTTAGCAGCAGCACTAGCTCTGTGGTTGGTCACCACGTCTCAGGAGCAGCGCGGTTTTTCTCAGCGTGTGTACAGCGACAACAGCAGTCGTCCTTCCTTAGCAGCAGCACTAGCCCTGTGGTTGGTCACCACGTCTCAGGAGCAGCGCGGTTTTTCTCAGCGTGTGTCGCCAGACAGCCATTATTACCCCCGTGTTGGGGCAGCATGAAGATTGCCATCAGGAAATCCAATTTTGGAAATCAAAATGCCTTTTTGAAGGCACATAAACAAGTCATTGAAAGTTAAAAATTTTTGTCAACGCAAGCAAGTATTTTGTGTTGCATCCTAGCAATTTAAATTTATCGCACCCGTCTAATTTACTGAATGTGAAATAGCTTCCACAGTGCATATTGTCCGTGTATCTTAATTCCCCCAATGTTAGGGCAGCTCAAAGGTTGTAATTAGCAACCGATTTTGAACCGCAACATGCTTTTTTGAAGGCAAATAAAAAAATAATTGAAGGTTAATAATTTTCTGGCATCAACACAAGCAGACATTCTGTGCGGGATGCAATCAAATTCTGTTGTAGTTGTCTAATTTTTACTTTATTTAGTAAACTCCCCACTGTAGGGGCAGCGCAAAGGCTGCGATCAGCATAACCGACATTGAATAATAAACTGCCCTGTTAGAACGCATTCACAAAAGCAGTTAGTTCGACTATGCAGAGCTAATATGAAGACGATTCAATCAATCAGCGTAAACAGAATTTCGTCGTCTCCCAGCTGCCAAGTTGCAACATGATGCAACACGCAACAGCGAGCAAACGAAATCGCTTGATGTTACAAACCGCAATAAAATACGGATTAAAACCGTTGCGTGTGTGAGAGCACCATCGGTGTTTATTCGCTGGATACACTATCTACTGTCTACTGAACGCAATAATCTGCTTACATGCGACATGGGGACGGGAACATTTTCTTCAACCAAGCTGCACAACACGACACAAAACATGTTATTTTGTTGCTTCAATGAGAGTGCTATCGGTCCGGCTCGACAGAATGTTCACAAGAAATCATTTTTGTGCATCCGTGCTACGAAACTGAGGAAAAACTTTAGAAACTGAAAATAGAGGTGGAGCTTATCAAATGATCGCTCTGAACCAGAATGAAGTCACACATATTTTTCAAGTTATGTCATTCCACCACCTACGAAAAATAATTCATTCCTATTTTCATCCCTATATAAGAGCCTGTTTCAGCCGGAGCCGCTCATAATAGTTCTAGACAGCGACAACAGCAGTCGTCCTTCCTTAGCAGCAGCACTAGCCCTGTGGTTAGTCACCACGTCTCAGGAGCAGCGCGGTTTTTCTCAGCGTGTATACAGCGACAACAGCAGTCGTCCTTCCTTAGCAGCAGCACTAGCCCTGTGGTTGGTCACCACGTCTCAGGAGCAGCGCGGTTTTTCTCAGCGTGTGTCGCCAGACAGCCATTATTCCCCCCGTGTTGGGGCAGCATGAAGATTGCCATCAGGAAATCCAATTTTGGAAATCAAAATGCCTTTTTGAAGGCAAATAAACAAGTCATTGAAAGTTAATAATTTTTGTCAACGCAAGCAAGCATTCTGTGTTGCATCCTAAAAAATTAAATTTGTCGCACCCGTCTAATTTACTGAATGTGAAATAGCTTCCACAGTGCATGTTGTCCGTGTATCTTAATTCCCCCAATGTTAGGGCAGCTCAAAGGTTGTAATTAGTAACCGATTTTGAACCGCAACATGAGCCGACCTGATTTTAGGCGGTTACAATTAATTTCCATTCTCTTCCAAAGAAGGATTAAGAAAAATCCTAAATGGAAAAAACATCTTTGGAAAAACTTGTCATTAATATGCATGGACAAGATGATGAAATCATTTCTCTTGTCAATTTGTTTCAACATCGCAAGTGTTGAAACTTGAAATTCCATCCACCACTCATGTTATGAAAATATGAAAAGTGGATCATAATCAAAGAAGGTATTGTTTTGATTATGGAGGCAAAAACAATACCTCAGTTATTAAATCGAACGCAAGTTCGAATGTTTTAAGTTTATATTTACAGCAAAAAACTCCAATTCGCGGATGTTTAATCAAAACATGCAACCGAGCGGATTTACGAAAAAGTCAACAACGATTGCATCAGCCGTGCACGGGCACGTTCGCGAGGAAAGAGACGGAAGAGCGGCCCGCTCTCGTGAGAAGACGACGCCGCGGGAAAATTCGGAGTGACCGGAGTAGCGGCGAATACTTAAGCTGGGACTTCAAGGAAGTCAGAGGTCGTTATAGTGATACCCCTCGTGAGGCAGGTGCCTACGTCGTTATAGATAGTCCGCGGTTCGTTTAGGTGTTAACTCTTAAGTTTTATTCCGCGAGGCAGAAGTGATGCCCGTTGTTTAAGTTTCGGTTTAGTGTTTAAGTGATTTAATATTTTTTCAACTTAACTGATAGATTAAAAGTAATTAAAATCGAGCAGATGTAGTGCAGTTAATCAAAGGACATATCACATCCAGCAGTAATAGTGTCTAACCACTCGGTACGTATTCCGCTTCATTGGTGACAGCGCAAAAGAGCCTGAAAAGATAGGCTCAGGTGCGCCGTTTTCTGGCTGGGCCAGTAGTGAAAAAGTAGAAAAAACTTACGTGCTTAAGTGACTTTGACGTATCGAAAAAACAGACCCAAATCAACGAAAGTGAATGCCACGAAACGTGCAAGTCCAATATTTCTAAGGGCTCCTCCTCGAAGATGGTCGAAACCTAAAAGAACAAATAAAAAGGATTAGAAGAAGAAACAGTGAAAGTGTTAGAGGAACAATAATAACAATCCGAGATCGACTGTTGACCAGTGTTACGCGAATTCAAGTTTTCGAAATCCAATCGCAATAGATCCCACGGACAGGGAGCAGCTCACAGGGCACTGGAACCAGCAACAGGATTCAACCTACAAAAAAAATGAAAATAAGGTAAGATCAACCCAAGTGGTAACCAGCACAAATAAATTAACCTCCCGCTTTAAGGCCCTAGTTGGAAGACCCTAATTCTATTCTTGGTTCATAATCATAGAAAAATACAATTACTTACCCATCCAACCTCACCGCCATAGCGGACTGTTCACCACACTATTCTGGCACAGAATATTCCACTTTCTGGCACAGAATATTCCACTACTACGACACTACATTCTAATCCGTGGCTAGTCACACGCCACTAAGATAACCTCAGAATTTTTTTTTAATTTAATGAACAAATCAAACTAAAAAACCAGGGGTACCGACCCGTACTGCCCATACCGAAACAAATTAAGAATGACGACAATCAATAATGCATAATTGCATTTTTATTAGTCGATTGACACGGTTTCACACATACCAGTGAATCAAGTCCATCGAAAATTTTCCAATTGGAATGGAAACCTAAAAATATATCAACTCACAGTGGGTCAAACACGTGAGTTGATCACATAAAATAACATCAATAAAATACCTTTTCATTCGAGTTCCTCACAACTGGACTCAAAGTAAACAGCGAAACCAAAGATCAGAGGATCTAAGGTTCGAAACAGGAACGTTTTTTTTTTTTCTCTCTCTCTTTTAGTTTACTAATACATGATCAAATTTTTGTTATTTCACATCATTACATGAATTTAACTTTTACAGCTAAATATCACAAAAGATGACAAGTGACAAGATGACAAGATAGATGATGACACAAATATTAATCCACTGATGACAGGCATCGCCAATTGTATAGGATTAATCACGTCTCCGATACAGCAATAATCGCGGAACGCATATGAGTATGCGATTATTGCGAACAAAAGTGGGAAGAAGAAAACTAAAGCTTCATCATGACCTACGTCAATAATTGCAAAGCTTAGTAGCTACGCGAGACCTTGACCGTCAAACAAATGGCACATTGAGCCAGTAATGAAAAAAATAAAAGTCCAAAATTAATTTTCACGGTTGAAACACAAACGGCAATAAAGAGTGGTCAAGGCATAATTAGGAACTACGCTTAGAGGGAAAGAAAAAAAAAAAAAAAAAAAAAAATATAATATAATTATCTTTATATATTAAAGGGAAATGTTTCTTCACAAATGCATAATTTGAGAACAGATAGAAGAAATTGCAAGACTATTGGTGTTGTTTAGTTCGTCTAGAGCCCCGACGGGTTTATAAATAATAATAATAGGGGAATTCCACTAGAAAAGATAATAAAATATTAGCAATAAAATTACAAATTTGACACATACTCATCGGAGCAAAGTCCCATCATGCAACACTCACTATGCAAGTGGTACTCCAGGAGTAGCGACCAAAACGACTTAAGAATTGCATACTAAGCAATTCACGCAGAGCCGCAAGGGGAACACAATTCGAACGAAGCGAAGCACGTCGCACACAATTTAAACAAAGCCGTGGTATGAAAAGACTACACATAGAACAAAAAGGTTCTATACCCAATACCAAGACATATAAAGACATGCACGATTGAAGGCAGTTAGCACGTTCAGCCGATACTGGACTAAATTTAGTACCACAAATACATTAAAATTACTTAATCCCATAAGTATGAAAAGGGGAGAATAGAGCAAAAAGACCCAAACAATCTAAAATTGGAAAAAACTCTCGGTATCCCTACAAATATCTCCTTTCTCTTTTTAAGGTCAAATAATATGCTGCTGGAAGCAGGATTAAATGACCAGATTAGAGGAGATCAAGGAATACGTTGAACGGGAATATAAAAATCTACTCAAAAGCAAAAATAGGGCAAGATCACTTCAAGGAATTCTAACGAAAAAAGAACTCCTGAGGGATCACCTAGAAGAATTCGAATCTTTAGTCCTTAAATATGATAAAAGACTAAAGGACAAAGATTGGAACAAGCTCACAGATGACTTTGAGTTTGTAAAAACCAAAGTAGAGCAATCCATTAGAATATTAGAGGGAACTTCGATAATCCCAGAAAAAGAAAATAAGAGGCAAAGACGAAACTCAGACTATTATATCGAAGTGGTAATTCCTACACAAGGATTAAACCACTCGATATCCCTCGAGGATTCGCAAATTTGGGAAGCGTTACCCTTTACTTCATCATTTAATATATCAGGTGAAGTAAAGAGCTTTCTACAAGACAAGAATCAGATAGATAGAGAGGGAGAAAAGGCATCAGGAGAGGACTATCCGATATCGTCTTCATTTATATTACAAGAAGACGCTTCAAGCCGCTTCAAATTTCCAGATCATATTAGTCTGGAAAGCGAAACAAATCCGGAAAATAAAAACCATACAGAGGATTTTGATTTCGATAACACAAGTTTCATTGAAACTTTAGAGAGGCTTAAAAATAAATATTACAAAGATAGTTTTTTCTTCAATAGATTACTAAAGAAGAAAAAAACCAAAATGCCAGCAGAAACAACAAAAATGATGATCGATGCAGCTGCGATCATTCCAATATTCAGTGGAAAGGCGGAAGAACTAGATCCCTTCCTACTACAAGTTGATTATTTTGCAACAGACATCCCGGCAGCAGCTAGTCACACCCCATTATTGAATGTGGTGTACACAAAGCTCAGAGGGGATGCACTCAAACGGCTCAATGATATAAGGGCCGAGAAATGGCCCGAAGTTAAATTAAAAATGGAAAAACTTTTCCAGCCTGAAAAGAACATCGGGGCAATCTTCAAAGAAATCGAAACCCTACACCAGGGTTATTCAGAATCATTTGAGGAGTATAAAACACGAGCCACAAAAATTTACGAAAGTGTGAGAGATATCCCAGGACAGGAGGGAAATGATTCATATGTGTCAACACACCTAAGGAAACACTTCCTAGGGGGCCTGAGAAATCACACTTTGATTTCGGCAGGAAAGTCTCAACGAGATAAATCCTTTATGGACTTGCTCGAATGGCTACAAAAAGAATGTGAGGAGGAAGAAGAACTCCAGGATATCCACAGAAGGACGAAACCGGAGAACTCACCAAATTCTCCTCACAGAAAAAATTATAACAACATGAACAATAACACTCAAGGAGTTGCTTATTTAAATAACAACTTCAGAAGAAACAATAATAACAATTACCGAAACCAGAACAGAGGACACAATCCTCAGGCAAATAATCAAAATCAAAGTTACCAGAACAACTACCAAAACAATGGTAGTAGCAATAATTACAGAAATAATGGTAATAATACAAACTACCAAAATAATGGTAGTAATTACCACGGAAACAGGAATAATAATAATTATCAAAGAAATGATAATAACCATTCCAATTACAGGAACAGTAATAGTTTCCGGGGGAACAATACCGATTTTAGACCACAGAATAACGATTACCGAGGAAATGGCCAAAATAATGGCTTTAACAGAAATGATAACCGCGGTAATTATCAAAACGGTCATAATTCAAATTATAGGAATAATGACCGAAACAATGATACCAATAATAACAACAGAAACAATGGTAGAAATTCCTACGAAGGAAGACCCTTTCAGGGAAACCAACCTAGGAACCACCAAGGCCAATATGGTAATAACAGGGATTACAGAAGAGATGGGTCAAAAAACTAAAAAGGAGGGATTCAATAAACCAAAGGTTGACGGAATCCCAATTTAAAAGCTGCCTTTTTACATCATCAAAACCAAGAACACAAAAACTAAAAAACAAAGAGACTATAAATAAAACAACAGAAATTAAGTTTCCAATAAAAGAGACCCACGATCAGAGGTTTAGTCTAATACTAAATACACTCGAAAGATCGAATGAGTATACTGATTATCTACTAGATACAGGTGCTCAACCAAATATAATATCATTAAGAAGAGCTAGAAAAGTCGGTGCTGTATATATAGATAAATCCGACAGATCAGAAATCAAGGGAGTGACCAATAGTGAAGCATTGAATTCCATTGGCTCTACTTGGATAAACCTAAAGATATTAGAACATGTAATCCCGACAAAATTCTACGTGATTGACGAATTATCAATTCCAGCAATACTTGGAGCAAAATTCATGAAAAGCCATATTGATTCGATTGGAGGTAACTTTAAATATGTTATCTTCAAATTGAACATTCCAAAGAAATCAATTGAAGATAAAGACAAGGTTGATATTAAAGTATCGAAGATTACCAATAATAATTCTAGAAAACCCGAACAAATATTCATAGCAAATTATCAGGATGAAGCTATATTATCTAACAGTGAATCTGAAGATGAATACTTCGAAGATGATTACACCAGTGAATATTTAGAAAGTTCAGATGATCATGGAGAAAATAATTCAAGCTACTTTAATAGTTTAAAACCTGAAATAGGCTCTGCCGACAATGGAGATGAAGATTACTTCGAAATATCTTCCGCGAACGAAGAGGAACCAATTACAGAACCCGATAACGAATTTAAAATGGAAGATTTGGATTCCAATCAAGATTATAGCTTATTGGAGAACAAAGGAATTACACAAGCAAGAGGAGGAGAAAGAGTGAAAAAGGTTTTGGATAGCCTGAAACTCCAACATCTCGAAAAAAATACATTTTTTGAAATGGAAAATATAATGGCAGAATATAGTGATATATTCTTCCTAAAAGGGGATAAGTTGACTATCACAGATGCAGCAATGCACGAGATAGAGACAACAACCAATGTCCCTATAAATAAGAGGCAGTATAGATTCCCAGAATCTACAAAAAAACAAATTAATGAAGAAATAGACGAAATGCATCGCCAAGGCATAATAAGGCCTAGCAAAAGTCCATGGAATGCACCAGTTTTGTGCATACCTAAGAAGGATTTAGATGCGGAAGGGAACAAAAAGTACAGAATTGTAGTAGACTTTAGAGCTCTCAATTTGGTTACTAAACCATTTGTTTACCCCATTCCCCTAATAGATGAGATGTTAGATACTATAGGGGATAGTAAATATTTTTCTACATTGGATTTGAAATCAGGATTTTATCAAGTTCCGATTGATCCAAGAGATGCGGCGAAAACAGCATTCTCAACCCCGAATGGACATTATGAATATACGAGAATGCCCATGGGACTAAGAAATAGCCCATCAACTTTTCAAAAATTAATGAACTCAGTGCTATATGAATTGCCAGACATAAGGGCTCGGGTCTATCTTGACGACATTTTAATATACGGAAGAAGCATAAAAGAACACAACGAAAATCTGATCAGAGTGTTGAGAGCTCTGAGAAGACATAACTTGAAAGTGGAAACCTCAAAATGTCAAATATTAAAAACAAAGATAAATTATTTAGGACACACTATTGACGAACACGGTATACGTCCTATGAAAGATAATATTGAAGCTGTAAGGGATATGCCAGTTCCAAAGACAGTAAAAGGAGTGCGCTCATTCTTGGGAACAGTGAATTTTTATGGAAAATTCATCCCAAAAATAGCGGAAACTCGAAAACCTTTGAATGATTTATTAAAGAAAAATGTTCGTTTCAAATGGTCAGACGAATGCCAAAGTGCATTTGAGAAATTGAGAAATTTTCTAACATCGGATACTCTTTTGGTAAGACCAAAGTATAACGATACCTTTGTGTTAACTACGGATGCGAGTGACTACGCAATTGGAGCAGTCCTCTCAAATGAAAAAACACCAAATCGACCCATAGCCTACGCTAGTAGAGGCTTAGTAGGGGCCGAAATAAGGTATCACGTAATCGAGAAGGAATTACTTGCCATTGTTTGGGCAGTAAATCGATTCAAGCACTATATATATAATCAAAAATTCATCGTTTATACAGATCACAGACCTTTAGTTTCTCTGTGGAATCTGAAAGAAACATCTCACACCTTAACTAGGTTGAGATTGAAATTGCAAGGTCTGGAAATGGACATACGATATAAACAAGGACGAGAAAATATAGTAGCCGACTTTTTGTCAAGACTTCAACATGAAAATGTTGAAAAGGCCAACGACACTAACGAAAATACGGTCGCTGTGTTGACTCGTCAACAAAAACGACAACAGGATTTACTCATAAATGATGATGAGAATTCCGATGATGTCCCTGAAGATGAAATCTCCAAGATATTAAACTCTGACATTTCGGACAACGAAAAAGTTACCTTAAACGACACAAATGACGCCTTAAAAGACGCAACATATCTATCAGCGGAGGACTTCAAAATCGCTCTGAAACAGGAATTGATTGATGAATCAAAAGTGGTTATTACAAAAACTATTAAAGATGAAAAATCATGCGACGCAAGATTTGTCATCCTAAATAGCAAAACTGCTTTCAATGAGTTAACATCTTTATATGATTACCCTCACGGTATCAAAGATTGGGTCAAAGATAACCTTTTGACACATCCTTCAAATAAGGTAGCAGGAATATTACTCGAAGGGAAGAACAACTCCCTAATGAATTTTGACAATTTTATTGATTTAATGTTAACATATTTCAATAACTGCCCGGATTTCATTCTAAACGCAAAGACAATTCACATGATCTCGTTTAGAAAGATAAAGCAATATCAGATTTTACAAATAGTAAAATATATTGCGTGGAAATTGGATATCAACATCATTTTATACAACGCAGACAGTGAACGAACTATAGTAAACAAGGACGAAATTCAAACAGTTTTGCATGAATTCCACGATGCGCCTCTTGGTGGACACGTAGGAGCAAAACGAATGCATCAACGAATAGGCACACTTTTTGTATGGCCTAACATGAGAAGAGACATTGAGAATTATGTAAAACAATGTGACTCATGTCAGAAGAACAAGATTTGGAGCCATAACAAAATCCCAATGAAGATAACAACTACGTCATCAGAACCATTTGAGAAGGTTTTTATAGACATAGTTGTCTTACCAGAATCCGATTTTGGTAATAAATATGGACTTGTCATGCAAGACGACCTAACCAGATTCTTGGTAGTAGCACCAATGGAGAATCAAGAATCAGAAACAGTCGCCAGGACATTTATAGAACATTACATTTGTAAATTTGGAACACCTGCTGAATTAGTATCAGATCAAGGTTCAAATTTTATGAGTGAGGTGTTCAAACATATTTGTAAAATTTTGAAAATAAAGAAAATCAACACAAGCGCGTATCATCCTCAAGCCAATTTAGTTGAGAGATCAAATCGTGAATTAAAAACATACCTGCGTCAGTACGTAGTAGGCAACCCACATGTATGGGACCAACATCTGCCATACTTTACGTTCGAGTACAACACGACGATTAACTCTTCGACAAAGTACTCTCCGTTCGAACTTGTATATGGACGATTAGCTAGATTACCAGCATCCATATATAACCAAAGGGAAAATGGTCTAAATTACGAAAGCTACTCAAAAGAGATGAGGTCTGTTTTCAAAAACATTCACTCAAAAGCTAAAGAAAACCTAATTCTGTCAAAAGAAAAGCGCAAAGAGCTCTATGACAGAAAAGCAAACGATTGGCAACCTATGTGGGGAGATCTGGTCTTAGTACATGCCAACCCCATGGGAGTAGGGCAGAAACTCCAGAGCTATTGGAGAGGCCCTTATGAAATCGTAGATTTGCCCAGTGAGCAAACCACGGTAATCAAAAACGGCAACAAACTAGAGAAGATCCACAATAATCGCCTAAGAAAATACCATAATTAAAAGAATGAAATGAAAAAAAAAAAAAAAAAAAAAAAAAAAAAAAAAAAAAAAAAAAACATTGAATGAAGCATAAAAACACTCAAAGTTCACTACCTCTTCGTTTTATTTTTGGGGTGTCCGGATTTAAAACACATCAACATTTTGGTTGTAAATCCGGACAGTGCAAACAGGAAAATTTTATCTCACGGCTTACTATGGTATTTATGATGTTTGAACGATCTTTCACATATAAAAAAAAGCTCCTGTATAACATTGCATCTCATAAATTGCATAAATTACCATCTAATTGAGAAGTATTGATGAAGGTGTCCGGATATTGGTACCGTCCGGATTGTGATTCATCACGGTACAGCTCGGCGACTGATCGTCAGCCCTACTGATTTTTGCGAACGAAGTGGAAATAACAAACACAAAAAAAAAAAAAAAAAAAAAAAAAAAAAAAAAAAAAAAGGGGTAAAACCCACAACGAAAGACGAATTATTAATCAATAAAGGATGTGATATTACATTTGTTAACATAAAGATTAACAAAGAAAGTTTTACAAAAATATTAGTATATTATCAAAAAAAAAAAAAAATTATTATTACGTACATAATATTTAAGTCTATTACATAAAAATGTCTCTCAATGAATAAATGTCTACGTCTAATGGCCTATGATCCCTGACCAGAATTGGTCAGGCTTTTTGCAAACAAAAAAAAAAAAAAAAAAAAAAAAAAAAAAAAAAAATCAGCCAATATCAAAATATTTTCTTTTCTCCTCGATTACAGGAGCATTTTTCTTCTCGTTAACCTATTCTGGTTAACGAATGGTGGATTCATTTTAGAGGAACAACACGAGCCGTTGATAAGAATGGGCACATACGTGTTGAAGGTAAGATTCCCGGTATTAGGATTAGAAGAAGGAGGGAAGGCCTTATTAAAATCTAAGGCAGATTATAATTATACTTGTGTATTATTACAAAAAAATAATAAAAAATACACATTGTAATGTCATGCTGAGTGATTTAGAAATGGCATTCAACAAAAGCATGGATATGAATAAGTTCATAAAAGAATTTTTTCCATCCCGAAGAACTCGTGGTTTTATAACAGCCATTGGAGGTATGGATTCTGATGATAGAATTCGGGTGGATATAAATCTGGACAAATTAAGAAGGAACGAGGAATCCTTGGTCTTATCACTAGATCATCAAACTGCGACAATTGATGCTATGTACAAATTTGTAGACAGCTCAATGTTGCATATAGATGATAAGATGAAAAACGTGATGAATACGTTCAACACATTAGGGAAACTGGTCCAAGACGACTTAAGTTTCGCTAGTACATATAAAAAGGCACTACAACTTGAGTCGGAATTAATTGAAATTGGATTTAGAATTCAATCTTTAATAAATGACTTAAATAAACAACAGAATATTATACTACAAGTCTTGCTTAATAAAGACAATAGTATAACATGGTTTATTCAATTACTAGAGCCAGCAATTTTGTTGCAAATATTAAAAGAGGCTGAAAGTAAGATCAAAGGGGGCCTCGAATTTCCAAGAAGACAAAATAGCGGAATATTGTCAGAGATTTTGAGAATAACGGATGTATCCTTTAAAACGGAGAACAACCAAATGTTGTCAATTGACCTGAAGATACCGTTAGTTTCAAAGAGGAAATTCAAAGCATTTAAGGGAAGTTTTATTCCACAAATAAATGGAACTATTATCATGACCATTAATTTGGATCGGAATATAATAATTGAGGAAATTGATAACTATTGGGGATTCCTATTAACGGAAACTCAATACGAAAACTGCAAAATATACATGAATTTTAGAATTTGTGAATTAAAACTGAAGGAGGAAAATTTAACTTCAGAAAACGAGTGCCTATTGAATCTCAGATTCAGAAATTCAACAGAAAATTGTAAGATTAAACTTCTGAGAGTCAATCACGACGCTTGGTTTGAAACCGAGGAGTCAAATGTTTGGGAGTATGTAACCCCACAAGAAGTTGAAGTAAATATTTTCCATGGAGAAAATAAAACAAAATTGATTGTTAGGGGTACAGGTCGAATGAGGCTAACCCCAAACATGAGGATTCAAACAAATAACACAAAAATTTGGTATTCAGATACTACAGTATCGGATAACAAAGCATTAGTAAACACAATGAACTACAAAATAATGAATTTTACGTGGGAAGAAAGTACAATGCATTTGATCCCAACATTGAGTGGAAATTTCTCTAAAGTTTCATTCTATGATCGAAAGAAGCTTTTTGATTTAGGAATCGATGTTGAAGTTCTCAAAAAGCAAAGACCCTTCCTAGAAAATTTAATTTATTCTCCACTTTCATCAGGCTGGACTATAGCTAGTATAGGGACTGGAGCAATAATTATGTTGGCAACGTTGATAGTACTTTTTATTTGTTGCTTTAAAGGGCAGATTTCTTGCCCACAAAACAAAAAGTACGTCTCTTCATATTCCAAGGAAAGGAAGTCGAAACCTTTTAAACAAAGGAATCCAAAGGTTTCAATTCTGAAAAAACCTCGTTCATCACCTCCAAAGATACCGTTGAGAGGACAAAAGATTACCCATTTAGGGCCATTGATCGACCCACGGGAACCGAATTCAGACGCTGAGATGCTTAAAAGGAGGAAAGATATTTTCGCCAATCCAAATTTAGAACATAATGGAGAAATCATGCTCATGCGTGAATTAAATCCACAAGCGAATTTACCAGCAATTCAAAAATTAGAAGAAGAATATATGGAACCAGATATATTTCAAACCTCAACAGGAATAACAAATGAAAGCGATATCCAGGGGATATCAGAAAATAAGACAATTATAAAAACACAAACTAGAAGACCACCAGTCAGAATTCGGTGGTAGAAAAAGTTGATACAGAGCGACAACCTACAGCTAATTATAACATAATGCGTTCGCCAATAACAACAAAAAAGCATTTGAATGAACCGAAGAGCTGGAAATCCAGGATAAGTAAATGTCTTGTCAAAGATTGTCAAAAATGTCTGCACGTAATAATGTCAAATAGATGAGCACTATAAAAGAATTAAAAGGGGAAGAGGAAACATACCTCCCATAAATAACGCGAAAGAGTAAAACTTTGATTAATTAAATCGGAAGAGACCCCACATTATTTGAAAGAAGGGCCTTTCAAATGAAAATAGAAGAAATGAAATATTGACCTAGAGCGGATAAAAGTTTCCCTCGTTACAATCAGTATCCCATGGGAAATGTTAAATGAGATCGTATTTACCGTTCGACAATAGTAAAATTGAACATTGTCGATAAACTGAATTTTTTTTTTTTACGATTTTTTATGTTTGAATGGATAGTGAATTATTGGACAAGGGAACACTACCTAGAATGACTGTGATTTGAATGAAATAACAAGGGAGTAGTGACCCAGAATGGTAGTTATTGAGTATACGAATTGTTAATTATATTATATACAGCAATGTATTAAGAATTTATTTTACTCATTTCTTTTTGCAGACAGAGCAAATGAGATACGAACAGGCCTATAGCCTAGGAAATTGAGGTAAATATATATAGAAAAAAAAAATAAGAATTTAAATCCTGTTTGTAGTAGTCAACAAATACTTTTGACACTACGTAAAATGTATGCCAAGAAACATTTAAACAAACGAAGAGGACTAAAACATAGGGTAACGCCTCAAATTACAAATATGGAAAGACCGAAAAGACACGAAAATTATGAGATACCACAAAGATTAAAAATTTTGTTGGAAAGACCAACAGTATCTCTGGAAGAACAGATAAGACATTCCTGGAATAAGGAAGACTGTTCTGAAAACATATTTGTAGAAACTAATGGTCTCACAGCCCATCGAACTTATGCAAGAAACAATACTGATTGCATAAGAGGTAAAGTTGGGTTCACAAAAGGTCTCCATGTATGGGAAATAACATGGCCTAGTGAACAGAGGGGGACACATGCATACGTTGGAATAGCAACGTCTGATGCAACCCTACAATGCATGGGTTATCAAAGTCTATTAGGACTAGATAGCAATTCTTGGGGCTTTGACATAAACAGGGGCATGACGCTTCATGATTCAATCATTGACACGTACCCGAAAAAACAAAATGGTAGAGAACGAAAATCTTTTGAAAAATTCAAAATAAAGTTCGAGACTATTAAAGTGATACTGGATATGGATAAAGGCACACTGAGCTTTTTAGCCAATGGCCAATACTTTGGAGAAGCCTTCGAGGGTCTCCAAAATAAGACACTATACCCAATAATTTCAACAGTTTGGGGCAGAAGTGAGGTAAAAATGGAATATTTAGGTGGTTTAGAGTCTAAACCAATTACCTTACAGGAATTGTGCAAATACACAATCTGTAAAGGAATGTGTTCAATACATTTCAAAGAAAATGTCAAACTTTTCCAATTACCAAAGTCAATAGAGAACTATTTGTGCCTTCAAGGAAAGGACTTTTGGAAAAGGAGTCTGAACACAGACAGAAAACATGAATGCACAAATTATTGTGTCACAAATAACACGATTGGGCTCCGAGTAAAAGACGTGTGAAAAAAAAAAAAATTATGGATTTACACACATCTGTCAGCATATTTTTTTTTAGATATATAACTATGTAGTATGATAGAGTTTAATTTTAATAGTATATAATTATTTTTGGGATTATTCTACATTTTATTATACAATTATTTAATAGAAAACAAAATGAGTATATTTACAGATTAATCCTGCCTAAAACCTCAAATCAGGGGGGGTTTTAGGTCAACAGCAATTTACCAGGCGATCCACAGAAGACGAGAAGGAAGATAAACCAGAATGGTGAATAGAAGGAAGGTAAAACAGAATGATGGTATGGTGAGTGTAGATTGCTGCTATACGGTAATGCAAGTGTAATTTTGGGTTATCCTTTTCGGTATTAAATACTTGCATTGCTGTAGACCTGTTTTTTTTTTTTCCTTTCATATTTCCAATATTTTTACTTTTAATTTGGTATAAGATTTTTTGGCTTAATTATTGACAAGAGGGGTGAATTATCATGAATTCTCAAAATTATATATTTGTGAGAAAAATATTTTTCTTGACTCTATATTTTGAGTAAGAAAATGGAAATATTAAAATTAAAATTGTTTTCATTATTAATAAATATTAAAGACATATATGCTTAAATGGGAAAACATGAAAAAGGTATCAAATTGGGAAGAAGTTGACAATAGGAGAGAGTAAAAAAAAAAAAAAAAAAAAAAAAAAAAAAAAAAAAAAAAAAAAAATTATTATAATATAAATAAAATACACTAAAATTAAAAGTAAAGTAACATACAATTTAAAATATTCAGAGCGTAAAGATAGGGATATAAAGTTAGGAACTAAGACTAGGGTCAGACAGTAGGAGAACGATAAAAGGATCAGTACTCACCGAACGGACGGCGGAGATAAAAGACGGATGGAGAGAGATGAATCTAGAACGGATTCAGTAAATATATATTTGACTGAATCAGAAATTAATATAGCAGTTGAATAAAACGGAAGAGAAAAGCAGTCTTTCATCATCAATCAAGAAAGATGTTTAAGGAGATAAGACTATTCTATCAGCTAGGAGAAGCCGGATAAGTCATTATATACACACACTTTACACCACTTGCAATGGGATAGACCTGAAGAGCAGGATCGATGAAAACGGGTTTATGTCTTCAGGGAACAGGAAGAATCCCAAATTTATCGGCAGGATTATAAGTGTAGAGAAACACCAGATCAAGTCTTAGGACTACGTGCAACAAATGATCGGTGTTATATCCGAGCATAAAGATTAAAAGCTGTAACATCTAGGATATATCTCAACAGAATTCAGGACTTAGGTCAACCAAGAAAGATCCTGAAACAACAAATATTCTTCGTGTTAATGGGACGGATAATACCAAGGAAGGAGGATAGACAGGAGTGGATAGAGGAGCGAACGAAAGGGGGCGGACGGCTCTCAGGAAAGGAGAAGGAGAAGGAGTACGGAATAGTATGGATAGAACAGTAGTAGCTAGGGAATAGAGTAGTAGGGTACAGAGGCAAAAGATCTTTCATTTCCAAATTATCCAAAAATCAGGTTCCTTCAAATTTTTTTTTTTGTAACCCATGCCAAATACTTTCATCATGTTTTTAATGAATTGCATTAATTAAAAACTCGATCAGTGGGGGTTTTATGAGCCGACCTGATTTTAGGCGGTTACAATTAATTTCCATTCTCTTCCAAAGAAGGATTAAGAAAAATCCTAAATGGAAAAAACATCTTTGGAAAAACTTGTCATTAATATGCATGGACAAGATGATGAAATCATTTCTCTTGTCAATTTGTTTCAACATCGCAAGTGTTGAAACTTGAAATTCCATCCACCACTCATGTTATGAAAATATGAAAAGTGGATCATAATCAAAGAAGGTATTGTTTTGATTATGGAGGCAAAAACAATACCTCAGTTATTAAATCGAACGCAAGTTCGAATGTTTTAAGTTTATATTTACAGCAAAAAACTCCAATTCGCGGATGTTTAATCAAAACATGCAACCGAGCGGATTTACGAAAAAGTCAACAACGATTGCATCAGCCGTGCACGGGCACGTTCGCGAGGAAAGAGACGGAAGAGCGGCCCGCTCTCGTGAGAAGACGACGCCGCGGGAAAATTCGGAGTGACCGGAGTAGCGGCGAATACTTAAGCTGGGACTTCAAGGAAGTCAGAGGTCGTTATAGTGATACCCCTCGTGAGGCAGGTGCCTACGTCGTTATAGATAGTCCGCGGTTCGTTTAGGTGTTAACTCTTAAGTTTTATTCCGCGAGGCAGAAGTGATGCCCGTTGTTTAAGTTTCGGTTTAGTGTTTAAGTGATTTAATATTTTTTCAACTTAACTGATAGATTAAAAGTAATTAAAATCGAGCAGATGTAGTGCAGTTAATCAAAGGACATATCACATCCAGCAGTAATAGTGTCTAACCACTCGGTACGTATTCCGCTTCAAACATGCTTTTTTCAAGGCAAATAAAAAAATAATTGAAGGTTAATAGTTTTCTGGCATCAACACAAGCAGACATTCTGTGCGGGATGCAATCAAATTCTGTTGTAGTTGTCTAATTTTCACTTTATTTAGTAAACCCCCCACTGTAGGGGCAGCGCAAAGGCTGCGATCAGCATAACCGACATTGAATAATAAACTGCCCTGTTAGTACGCATTCACAAAAGCAGTTAGTTCGACTATGCAGTGCTAATATGTAGTCGATTCAATCAATCAGCATAAACAGAATTTCGTCGTCTCCCAGCTGCCAAGTTGCAACATGATGCTACACGCAACAGCGAGCAAACGAAATCGCTTGATGTTACAAACCGCAATAAGATACGGGTTAAAACCGTTGCGTGTGTGAGAGCACCATCGGTGTTTATTCGCTGGATACACTCTACTGTCTACTGAACGCAATAATCTGCTTACATGCGACATGGGGACGGGAACATTTTCTTCAACCAAGCTGCACAACACGACACAAAACATGTTATTTTGTTGCTTCAATGAGAGTGCTATCGGTCCGGCTCGACAGAATGTTCACAAGAAATCATTTTTGT
Organism: Wyeomyia smithii; assembly: GCF_029784165.1. Lineage (NCBI taxonomy): Eukaryota > Metazoa > Arthropoda > Insecta > Diptera > Culicidae > Wyeomyia > Wyeomyia smithii. Next base: position 149,413,881 of record NC_073696.1, on the reverse strand, counting down.
GCATCCGTGCTACGAAACTGAGGAAAAACTTTAGAAACTGAAAAAAGAGGTGGAGCTTATCAAATGATCGCTCTGAACCAGAATGAAGTCACACATATTTTTCAAGTTATATCATTCCACCACGTACGTAAAATAATTCATTCCTATTTTCATCCCTATATAAGAGCCTGTTTTAGTCGAAGCCGCTCATAGTAGTTCTGAACAGCGACGACAGCAGTCCTCCCTTAGCAGCAGCGGGAGCGAGCAGTGGGTACTATCGATAGCGAATAGCGGCCACAACTGTGGCATGGCTGCGAATAAGCGTAGCAGTTTCAGCTGATCTCACCAACGATAGCAGCAGGGCCAGCAGATGCAGGTGCACCAATGGCGGCCACAACTGTGGCATGGCTACGGATAGCGTTGCAGTTGCTCAGCAGTTGGGCCAGCGTATAGCGGCCACAACTGTGGCATGGCTATGCATAGCGTAGCTGTTGCAGCGGGTATATCAGCATCGATAGTAGCAGGGTCAGCTGATGCAACGACACTCCCTTCACTAAAATGCTGTTTCAGTATGGTAGCGGGAAGCATCAGCAGCAGGCTTGCATGAAGTGAATACATCAGCCAGCAACTTTCTTTAAGGTCTCTGCCATAGTAGACGCGAAAAGCGGCGCGAACCGATTCGCTCGGCCGTAGGTTGATGTACAGCTCTACTGATGGCTGTACATTAACCTACAGCTGAGCGAATCGGTTCGCGTCGCTTTTCGTGTCTATTATGGCAGAGGCCTAATGGGAAAGTTGTATCAGTTTGTTCAGAAGAATATTATTGTCGGTAATATTACAGAGATGCGATTGCGTAAATCCGATTTGAATTGAACAATTGTTCTTTTGAGAACAAATCACACACTTATTTGAAGAGTTAATAGCTTTTGGTACCAATAGCAGTATAGTGACAGCCTTAGCGGTAGATGCAGATGCAGCCGGTACTTCCCTGAGGCCGATGTAAAGGTGAATGGGAGCAGCACGGCGAAACAGTTCGGGTTATGCTTAGACGCGCGTCATTTTTCGTTGTTGATATTCCCCACATGAAACGACGCGCTTTCGTATGATAGCGGTGGTATTAGCGGTAGATACATTTGCCAATACTTCCTCCAGTAAAGCCGTGTCTAGTTTTCAATGTGGAAACACCTTTCTCATTGTGTTGACCGTGCGCCTTAGTCCTCACTATCAAGGTAACACAGAGATGTAAGATAAACACTACATCCTATGATAAATTGAACAATTGTCCTTATAAGGACAACAAATGAATTAATGAAGATTTAATTTTGAATTAGAATACTTCTCTCAGGAAGTTCGGCTACATAGGGATGTAAAATGAACATCTAAAACTGAAAAAAGTGAGAAAAATTTCAAATGCTAATAAATCGGTTAGTTTTCGATGGATTTCCTTCGTTTTTGCAGCAATCGATTAGAAAATCTTCTAAGATTCCTACCAAATGCATGAAATTGCAATTTTATCATTCGAACTATTGTACTATTGAAAACTCTTAAGCCTTGTCAAAACACAAAATTCGACCTCTGATTGGTCGTTAAACCGCGCTTTCCCAAGCACGGTCGGCAGAGTTATGGACCTAGTAAATTGGGAATGCATCATTTGGCCTATATAAGAGTTTCATCAGATAATAAACAAACATTTCATCGGATATTTAATTGAACAACTGAAATTTGAAGAACACAAATGATTATTTGAAGAGTTAATATTTTCTCGTTTTGCGCTATAATCCAAAGTTAATTATCTACATCTACATGCATACTCTGACTATTATTACGTGTTTGCGTCGCTTAGTGTTTGGCTACGGTCATGCAGAACGCAAATAACGGCGCGATGCGATTCGGCAAGACGAAATCTGTTGAAATGTATAGCTCTACTGCGCCTTAAAAAGAGCTGTACATTTCACCACGGTAAGGCGAATCGCATCGCGCCGGCATTCGCGTTCTGCATAACCGTAGCCTTTGTTCCGTTCCCGTTTAATGATGTCGTATTAAATGTGCATATTACAATTCGGCAGCACTTCAAATTCTCATTTGCACAAAATTTAAAAATATCCAATGAACTTCATTCAAAATATCAGACAAAAAGAAATTACAATACTGCCAATGAACGGTCAACGTTTATTTACTAGAAAAAATGACTGACACGCAAGCAGCCAGGTTATCTTTCTTGTAAAAGTATTCTACTTCAACCTTGCGGTCGTGGCTTTGCATACAACCTTCTTGTGATTTTATTTTTGTTGCAAGGGCTATTTATACAGATTTGAACATGTTTTATATATGAAAATAACGAGAATCAGAAAACGGCTTATATTCAAATTCCGAACACTAATCACTAAGAAATAGAAAGGCAAACCGTCTCAACACTGACTGTCACTTTTTTCAACGCCTGTTGATTCCCTGGAAGTGGTCCTACAGTAAAGAACTACACACATTGGCGTCGACTTTGAGGGGCAAAAAGTGCCTTTCCCCCCCAAAGTTGGCGCCTATGGTTACACATCATTGGGTAAAGAACATTAACGGAACAAAATGGTATATAATAATCATATTTTTGATTACACAAACAATAATAATTCGATTTTTATTCCATTTCAAACTTCTTCCCAAGGTGCGGAAAGGAGCTTTCCAGCATTTTTTTATTTTTTCTAATGAATTATTTAAAAGAAAAAAATATAACAAGCAAACAATATTGAGGAGAGCTAAACATGAATATTGATCCTGCGTGCTGACCTTACAGAGCTCCGTTTTCAATCGCTGTATTACTGAGAAGCTTTTCTCCGCCCCTTGAAAAGATGTTTGAAATAGATATATATATATATATATATATATATATATATATATATATATATATATATATATATATATATATATATATATATATATATATATATATATATATATATATATATATATATATATATATATATATATATATATATATATATATATATATATATATATATATATATATATATATATATATATATATATATATATATATATATATATATATATATATATATATATATATATTACGGTAATCTGTAGCGTCAAACCTCTTCCGGTTTGTCCTTTACACGTTCACATTTCGAAATCTCAGACCATGTGAAAAATTGCTCATAATTTAAAGTGACCAGAAGTCCCTCGTTTCGCGGAACAGTTCCGCGTTTGAAAAAATTGTCCCGCACGCTTTTGAAATTTTCCGCGGTTTCAACAAAATAAAACTAACGGATGTTACAGTTTTTTTCGTAGCAGTCTACTCATTATTGTGTCTCTTTACGTCTATAACCGCCAAATAAAATGTGTGTATGGTAAGGTAACCAGCGGTATTCGGCAGCTTCGAATGTTTTTATTGTACAGTCAGGTTTTTTACGCGGTTGCTTTCTTCAAAAACTCAAAAATGGTATATGATATCGACTTCGTTCCAATCACGTTTTCCGTTTTAGGACAAAGATTTCAATAATAAAATCACAATTTTTGGTTCAAATACTGAAAATCCCTGACTGACCACCAACATATTCAATCAAAGTTCGCACGTTTTGGGACGGTTTTCTACGTTATTTTTTTAACTCAATTTATTCTTTTTTTACGCGCTTCCATACAAATTTGGAACGTATCCCCGCGTAAAGAAGCCTGACTGTGTTTACTATACTTTAAATTTCAAATACAATTTTGATGCGCTTGAAATGGAACACCAATATTACAATGTTAGTATTAATTTAGATAAATGTTACGTTACATTTCAATAACCTTGAAATATGCATAATTAATAACAATCGCAACGTAACAATTACATTACCAAAAGGATATTTCGTTACATTACAAGTAAAGCATTTTTGTTACATTGCAGTTTCGTTAAATACTGTTACATAACAATGTTACCATTTTTTTAGTAACTGTTATGTTGCAATTAGATAACTTTGTAACGTAACAATGTTACTTCTGTGTTACAGAACTGCAACATTGTGTTACATTCAATGTTGACCGGGTTTTTTAATGTAGAAATTTTGAGCAGTCGTAATTTGTACATAATCGACAGTTTTGTTCAATCCCAGTTTATGTTTGCGATAAATTTGTTTGTTTTAGTGTTGCTATGAAAAAAAATACACAAACCTCACAAAAACAGTGTTGTATCGTTGCAAAAACAGCGACTCTACTATTTGTGAGAACTTTCATACGTCTGGCAGCTTTGACAGCTTTGCCATCACTAAAGTGGTTCAAGTCGCAAGTTGCAGAAAGATGTCGTTAGCATTCCAAACGAGTAAGAATTTGAAATCTTACACACGATTTCTGGAGTTTTTGTTCTAGCTTGGATATCTGTTATCTGTGGTACAATTTTGTTTCGAGCTTACATTTTATAAAAAATATGAACTGAATAATTTGCGTTAACATCAGTAAATTTAAAAATTACGCAATCAATCTATCTTAAAATAAGTAAAAAAGCTTCAATTACTTTTACTTTTAACAAAAGAACTGTTGCAACTATTTTCATTATTTCTGAGTTCGCTCTCGCTTGGTATCTAATTCTTCTAACGTAACAGAAGATAAACTAAAGATTTTTCATGATCTGGTGAAACCTATTTGTTTGTTTTTGTCTCAACCATGCCATGGAGTCCTATATTTGACCGTGTTTCCTGCGAGAAGAAAATACCGAAAATGCCTCTAAGAATTGTTAAAATAATTTATCAATCTGAAATAATTTCGTTTTAAATTTTTTTCGAAAACCAACTAGAACTTAAGCGAATGAAAAATCTGAATAAAACTGGCAAATATATGAAAAAAACTGGACGATTTTGGGATTCAACTGTTTGTCTGGATCACTTGAAAAAAACTGGAAGAATCCAATTTAAACTGGAACATTGGCAACTCTGGCTGTCCGGCAATCAAATGCAGGGTTCCCATATGTTTTTCAAAGTTTGTACTACGTCGAAAACCTGCAAAAAGTCTGCAGTAGGAGGATACGAAAAACATGACGTTACAGTACAGCAGATATCACATGATTTTACCAACAATAATATTGAACTTTATGAACAAATACGTCTTAATTGAAATCTGATCTTAAAAAAGGTGATAATACATAATAATCGCGGTAGTGGAGCGCTCGTTAGCAATTTTCAAAATATAATACGATCATGAGCCGGTTAAGTCTTACCAATAAGTACCCTGTTCCATCCAGGGGTGACATTGCGCATTTCGTTTCGAGTAACTCGAACAAAACTAAATGGTCGCTGGTGGGCGTTATGTTTCGTTTTTCGTATTTTTTTCGACTTTGTGGGTTAGCTCCTTTTGAGCTCGACTTTTTCGACTTTGAAGGTAACTCCTTTTGAGCTTAAAGCAAAACTGACAGTATTTGACGTACTCGAAAATAACGAAAATCGCTCGAATCGAGCTGCACAATGCCACCCCAGAATTCTAGGCCACTCACTAAAGACGCCGCTTTAGTCTATTTTAGTCTCATTCAGAATCGATCGCAGCCGCAAAGAAATCGATTCTCTCCACTTTCGTAAAATTTCTTCCCATGGAGCAGAATTGTTTCGCAGCCAGTTTTTAATTGGAATCAAACGCTCGATCTCTGTAATTAAAGGTATGAAAAAATAGTTTTTTAAACTTTCTCATAGCAAGAAGCTTTCCTATTGAAATGGATCGGCCAAAAAACTTTATCGCTTGAAAATTTTAGAGATGTTCCTGAAAATTTCTGAAAGAAGGACTTTATTCATCAATAATTAACAAACAAACACAAAAATCCGTAGAAATCTACACTTTTAAAAAAATCGGAAAGTATACGGGTTCACTAAAAAAAGTCTGGCATTTCTGCTTATCAACATCTAAAGCTCCGATACGAGAGTCCGCCAGATTGTTATTATAGGGACTGTAGTGGTGCCCGCCTTAAAGGTCTAAACGATCTAAACACAGTAGATACGTTGCGGTTGCGTTTGCGGCCATTTGACACTTAGCCCATACATTTTCTGTCAAATTAACGTCAACGCAATGCACACGTATCCATTCTGTTTGGGCACTAAGGCCAACACTAGCAATACTCAGAGGCAGAGATGCCAGATGTTTTTGAAAAATGTCTGCAACTGCTCGAAAAACCGGAAAAATGTGCCAGAAATCTGAAAAAAATCTATCCGTGATCCGAAAAACTTTCGCTCGCGCAAGCAAAAGTCTGCAAAAATCTGCACACATTTTAAGAAAATCTGTGCAAATATAAGGAGATTCTTACAAAAATCTGCAGAAACCGTGGAAAAACTGCAAATATCTGCAAATCGATAAATATCTGCACACGGACTCCAAAAATCTGCGTTTTGCAGACAAATCTGCACATTTGGTATCACTGCTCAGAGGGAGAGATATGCGAAGAGAATGTTGTGAGCCATACGAACAAGAAATATAACGCATTGAAAGGTGTTGCAATCAGGTATAGTAAAGGATATATTTTTTTACATGTTTTCATGTTCTATTGCTAAACAATGAATTGAGAATGCTCCAAGATTGCTGTATCATAGTGATTTTCAACTGGTGGTTCACAAAGCTTTTGTATGGTCCACAAAATAATGATCAATTATGGTGAAAGTGTAGCAAATGAGTATGAGCATGAGCATGAGCATGATTGACCGCCCGCGGTTGCTACTCCGTTATTGCCAGATCAGCTGCAATTACACAGAGAACCAATGGATGATGCTTGGGATTAACATTCGTCCTCAATGTGTAAAAACTGGTGACCTTAATCTTTATATGAGACAATACCAGCGCCGGCCGCATCCGAATGCAGGTCAAAGAAGGAGTGTGTATAGGAATATGTTGACGTGATACTCGCTTTATTGGAAGCCGAGAACACCTCTGCACTTCCACGAGAAATCACTGGGATGTTGGAGAAAAGGGTAAGGTTTGCAGCAGGTTTCGTTTTGGTAAACGATGCGCTGAGTTCCAGTACCGGGTTCATGATAACAAATATCGCGCGTACGAGTTCATTATATCTTCTACGGAGATCATAACGCGATCCGAACTCATTCCGGTTGATGATGTAACACCGCAAATAAAGCGCACGCGAGGATACCGGACCTATGACTAAATCAAGACAGACTCAAAGATTCGAAAATCTGTTTATGAACTCATTATGCAACTACCGAAGCGTATCTCTCATTGATTTATCTCAGATGACTACACAATGTTACGAAAGCTACGAGAGTTGAGTCTACGTTAACGCCTCGCCACTCCTATCTCTGCTTCGTGAAGTGACCCTCTTTATACCAAAAATTATAACACGGTTATAACCAATCTGTAGAAAATACGACCTCATGAAAGGTATCGACGCGAAGTCTCTAGATATTCGGTGACCCGGACATCTGGCTTTGAGCAGGTCGACTAACGACGCTTCTTGTAAATTGTTCGTCTGTTCTTGAAAAGCGATTTCCTGATTTGAGACCGATTTAAAGCAGAAATAAACAATATAGTGTTATTAGGGCCACGCACAGGTGTGTGTGGTATTTTCTAGTGAAACGCAAAATGTTATACTACACTATGTGGACGATTTTAACTTACATATTAAAGCGTTGGGTCACTACATTTCGAAAACATATATATGAGCAGAACTCTCCCGAGCCGGAGACGCGTTTACACCGAAGCATTAAGCACGACCGCTCAATCCACGCCTACCGACGGAGACGCTCGGGAGCACGATATTTCACGCCGATTCTCTATTTGCTGCTAATGCGAGTGTTGCCTATCAAATAGAAAAATTGGCAAAGTTTCATGCATCCAAAGCCCCAATAGTTCAAAAAATGCAGATATGCAAATTGACCAAAATATATATCTTAAGTTTGTTGACAAAATGCCAAACTAGTCATAATTGGGACATAGTATACAAAAACCTCTGCTCAAAAGCTAGAAAAATACTCCAAATTCCATAAACCACACCAGTACTCTCTGGGTGAAAACATCACTTTCATTTTACCGTTTCGGATCTGCGTCTATGAAAATTAAGCATATTTAACAAAAGTTTGCTATGGAGTAAAATTAATTATTCAAAAGCTAGTGAAGTCATAAATAGAAAAGGAATGACAATAGATATCAAAACAGAGTCATCAGATATATTTCAGTTTGGAATTTCAAGACATTTTTAACATTGGGAAATATCGCAAAATAGATAAACAGCAATCGTGTGGTACACCTTTTCAAGCGGTGCAAAAATGAAGTTCCAGAACAGTGCGTAAGTGCTACGTCGTAGTAGCTACACATCGAAGATGAATTCGCCATTCAATTGCGCACAAATTCATCGCTAATAAAATCATACTATACTACACACACTACAATACGACATATAAAAATTTAACAATTTGATTATTGTCGTTGAAAGTTACTACCTTCGAGTTATTTATAAATAAACATGTATGTAAATTAGAGATGGTCGGGTACGGGTATTTTTACCCGAAACCCGTACCCGACCCGTACCCGACGGGTTTAGGTCGGGTTTCGGGTAACGCCAAAAAATATTCTACGGGTTCGGGTCGGGTACGGGTAATTAAAAAACCAAGGCTTCGGGTTCGGGTCGGGTACGGGTTTGAAAAATTCTCAATTGGTCGGGTACGGGTCGGGTACGGGTAATTCAATTTTCGTGCATTGTGAGAATTTAATTTTTATCATTTCAAGCCTGGGTGTTTTCTTAATGTCGATAATCGGTAAGATCGGAGAGAAAATCGCCCATCATCACTCAACGAGATATCGTCCAATACCTATTCTGACAGTTGTCGGCAGTCTATGCACCAAGGGAATGACATCATGCTATCGCTTTCTAATATTAGATTGAATAGTTCTTCCTGCAACGGTTTTGATTTAAATAGAATTTTCGTCGGGCTTTTTTCATAACTGTCAGGAAAACCGCGGAGTATTGCACAGTGGGGCGACTTAATACAAATGCTTGCCAAGTAAAAAAAAATGTTGATAAATACGACAAAAATATGGTATATACTTAATTTTGGGGTGCTGAACACGAATTTCCATTCCACTTTTTATTTGGAGACGTTCATTAAGCACGTGACTTAATTTTTCATGATTTTTTAGCACTTCTCCCCTCACTTTTTTATTAAACAGAATTATATGATCTTTAACCACAAGCAACACCACAGGGCGTCCTCTTTACAAAAACAGCTTACGTAGTTTTTGCACAACTCCTCAAATCAACCAAATTTCGCAAAAAAAAATGTTTTTATAAAAATTAAAACAATATTATATATTATAATAGGTAATAAAAACTAACTATAAATCAACTTTTTCTTCGAGGCCAAAAAAAAATCAAGCTATCATTGAAGCTGCAGAGCGTTTCAAAGTAATGATATATTTTTTTTAAATATGTCAAAAAACGACAGTATGCCGAGTTTTGAAAAGTTATAAAAAAATCAAATTTTATGATATTGCACCCAAATTTTGGACTTGAGCACTTAAATGTTTATTGATTTATTTATTTAATATCTGTTTTTTACAGATTTTTAGAATTTATCAATGACACCGAATCTATACTCAAAATTACAGGTTTTTGGCAAATGCAGTGAATTATCAAATTTTTCTCAAGTTATAAACTATATTAATTTTGACCTTTTAAAATTCGTTTGACCCTTTAATGTGTTTATAAAACTCGTCGTTTATTTTAAACTTTACCAGACATGCACTTTTCATAGTGGACCGATTCCTTATAGTGGACCACCCGCCTGAAACTCTGGGTTCATTATCATTCGTTCACACGCACACTCGGTTCTAGCCTGGCTCCGGCCATCATCTCGAGAAACCACTTATGACAATCAGTGCATAAAATGTACGAGGTACACAGGCATGTTGAAATAAAAAATTAAAAAAAAAAAAACCAGGACGGGTCGGGTACGGGTCGGGTACCGGCAATTTCGGCGTTTTTTTCTATCGGGTACGGGTCGGGTACGGGTAGTTAGAATAGATATTTTTCGGGTTCGGGTCGGGTACGGGTATTTTAAACAAACCAGACTTTGGGTTCGGGTCGGGTACGGGTTTGAAAATTTTCGATGAGTCAAGTACGGGTCGGGTACGGGTAACAAATTTCCCATACCCGACCATCTCTAATGTAAATGTATACACTTATTTTAGCCATTGAAGCAGCTTTTAGTGAATCAAACATGCCTCCGCTCGTACACGTTACAATTGTCGCTCGCTCGGTTTCTACCTCTCCAGTGGCGTCTCGTCCTATTGCGCACTACGTGCACTACACCAGGTGTGGTTGGTGGGGGCTTCATACCAATTTCAAGAATAACTAATAAAAATCAAAAGCTAAAAAAATCCTTCAAACAGTATCAATGATCAACTAGTATTGCTCGCTGTGTACCATTTCTAGTGCACAAAATAAAAAAATACATGTGATCCACTCTACCATAAGTTACCTTTGGAAATCAATGAGTGATGCGAACGAGTGGCATAAACAGACCAAAAACCTCTCTGCGCAGTGCACTTATCAATGTAGGGGAGGATTGTACAAAACGCACCAGTTAAGCATTTGCGCGATTTACAGCGCTTCAAATCATTTCAAAGCGACATTGAACGTGTAGGATGATTGTAGGATCTTTTTATTGTATGTTTATAACGAAGTTTATTATGAAATACTCGATTTCAATGTCTTTTTTGGCAAAAATTACCATTGTCGCCAAACAAGCCCGCACGCACCACAACTAAGGTCAGTATCAGAGCTGCGATTAATCCAAGCAACATGCTGACTATGACGAGAGAGAAAATATCATCGCACTCGTTTCTTTCTCTCATGAATAGCCAGCAACCATCACAGTAAGCGTGGAGATCCGACAAGTGATTCAATATCTTGTCTCTTTTGTTGCCATTTTCGGGTTCTCATTGTCGATCGTCGTGAATATACAGAGTTCACTCGGAAATGTCACTGCAATGCAAATCAAGGTGATTTTTGGAATATCAAAAATCGTTTCAGTAGCGTGATTATGTCAGTGCCAGCTTGAAGTTTGTTGGTATCAGGATTTTTTAAATTTGATCTGCTTTGCGGTCCGTGACGATCCCAACTCAAGATATGGCCACCAATGAACTAGGTTTATAATTTCAAACAGGTCCGCATTTTTACATTTTTCAATGAGAGGCATGGTAGGATTTTAAGCACTTCTAAGCACTGCTTTGATCATCGTTACCATGTTACTGAAACATATTCCGGCCATATATCCGAAACCAGTCGATTAACTCCGGCCATCCTCTTCGTTGAAAGAAAATATGAATGAAAACTAGGAGAAAAGCAAAACCGTTCCGAACCGAAATTGAACAGTTTCAAAGTTGAACCGTGCCAAAATTTAACAGGATCTGTATATAAATATACATACCCATACATATTTTAAAGTTTTCTGTTTTGCCACCCGCGATTCATTTTTTGCCGCGAACTAACACTGTCTTTAGTTTAACCTACAACAAGCACAATATTCAAGAATCAAATTAATAAACTCATGCTGTCAAAAAACAAATAAAAATGCAATATTATTTTTCAGATATGAGATCATTTGAAAAATATTAGTAGATTTCTTTCTATAACAATTGGTGTTATGAAAAAGCACCAAACTAAAATACGCTCAGTTACAAAACGAAGTAATAGTTGTTTATTGACAATGCTTTTAGTCGGCGTGCAGTCAAACCGAACCAAGCTTCTAAAAACATTTACCGCCGCAATTGCTGTGTACAAGCTGTTACAGAGAATTTTTGTTATAATATCGTTATCAAATGCTCAAACGATTTCGTTACTTCATAATAGATAGATTATTACTTCTCATATCCACTGGGTGTCAATAACTCAATCTGAGAAAACGGCGCTTAATTCGGTCTGATCGCACGCCGACCATATATCAATATCATACATATCAATTGAAGAAAAATCATTGATTTTATGTTTGCTATCCTCATAACATCATGCTGTCAAAATGAACTTGATATTTCTGCTGGTTCAATCTCAGTACAGCCATACCCGAATGATCGAGAAAGATATCAAGAAAAAAATGAGAGTGAGAGTTGACGCTAAGAGAATCATTATAACATCGCAAACTCTTTTGTAATGAACCATGCATCGTAGTTGGCTGATTCTGGTGTTGCATCATTTTGGCGTAATGTCAGTAGTATGATATTGACTTTTCGCAGCTCTGGTCAGTATGCTCCAAAGCAGTAGGCTAATATACCACTAGCAGAAATCAGCACGCGAAATGAGAAGCGCTTGAAGTCTCGAAAGTAAAATAAAAAATAATGGAACATGCTCTAAGTTGTCAAGTAATCTCCTGCAAACTCTTCATAGTTCATTCTGCCCCAATTGTAATTTTGATTGTTTTTAGATGATTTGATTGTTTTTTTAAATTTACTATGCCATTTTTGACATCGACATTAGATTTTCTACCATTATGCGATTATAATAACAATATTCCCAGTTAATTCTACCATTATTTTGCATAGTACAAATGAACGCCGAAATCACATTCAGTTTACTACACCTGTTTTTTCAGTGTGTCTTCCTTCTTACTCGCTATATTTTATGTTTAGGTGTAGTTGTATCTAAAATTCTAGTGATTGTAAGTGCCTAAGTCTAATTGAAAAATAAAATATCATTAGAATAATGTCTATACCAGTATAAATGATATTAGTATAATGACTTATATTATGAACTCAGGGTGGTTGTAAAAGTACATATATAATGTGCACGACCAGAAACAAGGTTATTCTTATTTTACTGTGGTTATTTGGACCTTAATTTAGTAATTGCTAATTTTAGGCCTTAATAAAATTAAATGATGATGGTAGTAGAAATATTGATACTACTAATTTTGGCCGGTCACGGTGCTCCCACAGACCGTTATTATAAAAAAAAAATGCACCAAAGAATCTGAGTACACCATTCGATTCGTAATGACGTCCAGAATGTCTGGTCAAAATTTCAAAATCATCGTACGGTACATTTTTGAGTAATGCCCTTTTGAAGGTTGTAAAGTACAAAAAAGTGATATAAAAACGACGAAATACTTATTTTAAAGCACGTTTTTCAACCACCATTTTATGAAACAACTTCCAAAATAGTTTCTACTCATTCCAAGGGTTATATTTCAAGACAATAACAATTGGTGGAAAGATTTATTTGAAAATCCCACAGTGCACAGTGGTCTAAACTCGAAAAATCGTGATCGTCCTAGATTTGACTGTGAAAAATTGATTTTATGTACTCAATGTCTTCAGCGAAATTGTCTCATAAAACATGGCCTTACTTTTGGCGTTTTGGGTTTTTCGATCAATCCACCTAACAGTTAGATAAAAAAAGTATTTTTTCAAATTTTCAATATACCAGATTGCTTCCTTCAGCAAAGTTGTGGAAAATTTAAAAAAAAAACAATTGCTGAATACTGCGATGTCCTATCTGTACGTTGGACACGACAAAATAGAGTTTTTTGTGGAACACCCCTCCTTAAAATCAGTTTTTTGTCTATAACTTTTTCTATGATTGTCAAAACAATAAATTTTATAAAGTCTTGAGAGAATATTAGTTGAATGAATAAAATCTTAGAACATTTTGCATTGTTTTGACCATTACAGACAAAATTATAGAAAAAAAAAACTGATTTTAAGGAGGGATGTTCCACAAAAAACTCTATTTTGTCGTGTCCAACGTACAGATAGGACATCACAGTATTCAGCAATTGTTTTTCTTTTAAAATTTTCCACAACTTTGCTGAAGGAAGCAATCTGATATATTGAAAATTTGAAAAAATACTTTTTTTATCTCACTGTTAGGTGGATTGATCGAAAAACTAAAAACGCCAAAAGTTAGGCCTTGTTCTATAAAACAATTTTGTTGAAGACATAGAGTACGTAAAATCAATTTTTCACAGTCAAATATAGGACGATCGCGATTTTTCGAGTTTAGACCACTGTGCACTGTGGGATTTTCAAATAAATCTTTCCACCAATTGTTATTGTTTTGAAATATAACCCTTGGAATGTGTAGAAACTATTTTGGAAGTTGTTTCATAAAATGGTGGTTGAAAAACGTGCTTTACAATAAGTATTTCGTCGTTTTTATATCACTTTTTTGTACTTTACAACCTTCAAAAGGGCATTACTCAAAAATGTACCGTACGATGGTTTTGAAATTTTGACCAGACATTCTGCATCTCATAACGAATCGAACGGTGTACTCAGATTCTTTGGTGCATTTTTTTTCTAATAACGGTTTGTGGGAGCACCGTGCGGTACATGCCTTCGAATCATCTGGATTTCAGATGATATGTGGTTTACCAAGTTTAATTGTTTGATTGTTTACCTTCGTTCTGTCTCGAATACATACCAGCTCTTCCTTATTTACGACAGTGATATCGTCTTTTTGGAGGCTCCCGTGGTCTCTCAATCGTTACGGTTCAGTTCATGTGTATGTAATCATTGTTCTATTTATTCTAAATTGCCTAAAGCTAGTTGGAGTATACAAGCACTTATTAAAATAAGATCGGCGCAAGCATGGATAGTATTATTGTCTACAATTTACCTAAACTCTTGTGTTGAATGTTGGTTACGAATCACGACTAGGTCGCATCGCATCGACTTCCTGTGTCGCTAAAACCCTCGAACTCCGAATCACTTATTGAGCTTTCGTAGCTGTCCCAGTCCGAATCACTTGATGCTTCGTACTCCGATTCAACAATTGTGTTGAACAGCGCTTTGGACTTCACTTCCATTTGGACCTTGTCCATCCCCACTTCCTGCCACGTTTGCATTGGGATGCCACTCCTTACTATGTCCTGCCTAATGCATGTGCGCCAAGTATATGCGGGTCTTCCTTTCTTTTTTCTCCCAGCAACCTTGAATTTCATAGCTTGCTTTAATATACCGGTGTTTTCACGTCTCATTATGTGGCCATAGTAATTTAATCTTGCCACTCTAATTTTGTTATTTATTGTTTTGCCTTCTAGCAGCTTTGGGGCAATGGTGGGGTTAATTCCAAAATCCTCTTCGTGATTGCCTAAAAGTATGTCTTCTGTTTCCGGAGTATTTGGAGAGTGACTCGGACTGAACTGGTCATCTGGGGCCGCTACATCGCTAATTCTATTGTCTACATTTCGATGATTTCTTCGCTCATCGTAAGCTTTCTGCCTACTCAGCTTCCTGAGTGTTAAGAGCACGCGTTCTCCATACGCCTCAGCGAATTTCTATTGCTCTTGAGTATTGTAGCTACTTCCATTGAGTAAGTAGCTACCGGCGTAATAGTGCAGTGATATAACCTTCTGACTGTTGCCCAGTCTAATGGGTGTTCCTTCAGAAAAGCGCAGAGCATAAAAGGCCTTGTAGGCTTTTTTGATCCTCTCGGCTGTTGTGGCTCTTCTGGTCAGACTGCTCGTGACATAGGCGCCTAGGTACCTCATAATAGTCACCAGTGGTAGTGTATACTTTCCCACGCTTATGGTTGTGTCTGGTCCAGTTTTATATGTCATGAAATGATCGCGAATCAGTACCTTCGTCTTTTTCGTATTTAATTCCAGACCAATTGACATCAGTAGTGGTTCCATCACTTCTAACAACTGTTCTATCTCCTTCTCGTTTTCGCATAGCAGTAGCATGTCATCTGCGAATCCTAAGATGCAGGGAATTTGGATCGCACTTACATTTCAATTTTAGTTCCGGAATGAATTGCTGTACTGACTGTAGCACGTGATGTAGCATGAGAACGAATAGCTGTGGGCTCAGAGGGCATCCCTGCTTGATTCCTCTGGTTTTTTGTATAGTGGTCGTTCTTTGGGCAAACCATTGAATCGATGTTTTTTCTTTTAGACAGCCTGTTACGATTCGTCTGGCAAGGGCTTTTGATACTCCCATAACCATCAATATGGCTTCGGATTTAGTGGTGTCTATCTTGTCAAATGCTTGTTTGATGTCCAGTGAAACCATGATTGTCCTCTTCCCTTTCCTCCACCTCTCGTCAATGATACGCCTTAGGATGAAGATCTGGTCTGTAGCACTTCTTTTGTGCTGGAACGCCATTTGATACTCGGGTAGGGGTGGGACTTGGCTTTTGAGCCTGCTTAGCAACAGCCTAGCATAGATCTTGTACGCGGTCGAGCACAGTGTTATGCATCGGTAATCATCGACATTCTTAGGGTAAGGAATTTTCGGAATCGGGACTTGGATTGTTTTTGACCATTCTTTGGGTATTATGTTAGTTCTATACACTTTCCTTATTAGGTCTGTTATTTCACTTATCAGCGTTTCCGATCCATACTTCAATAGTTCGTTTTTTATGTTGTCGAGGCCTGGGGCGCTGTTGTTCCTCGACGAACTGATTATGTCAGTTATTTCTTGCCCTGTTGGCTCGGGACCTGCTTCCAAATAGTCAGGGTTATCCTCGTCTGGTTGCCCAGGCTCTTCCTGCTCAACGTTCGCGAGCGATTGCAGTTTTTGTTGCCATTTTTGTATGGATATATATTTTGATTTTTTCCTCTGTTTGTTTCGTTTATGCTGTTTGGTAAATCTGAAGGTGTGTGTCATTTGCTCCAATTCGTTTCCCTTTCCTATGCTTTCGAGAAACTTCTGCACTTTTTCCTTAAAATGGTTTTCGTATGATGCTCTTTTTTCCAATCTTGCTTCAATGACTCACTTTTTCAAGGTTGAATTGTTTCTATCCGCTAGGTGTTTTTGTTGGGCTATCTTGTACAGGTTTGACGCTTTTTTTCTTCGTGGGGTGGGTGGCGACGATGGACAGCTTATTGTTTTGTTCCCGGCGTCGCACAGTGGAACACTTAGAACATCAAACCTGATCATAATTATTTTAAAAAATTTTTTGCACTGAAAACGTATCATTTTGTGATAATAAAAACAAATAATTGGATTTGGATAATATTTACATGGAGTAACCCACCTTAAAGTGATGGATGAAATTTCTTATAATGAAATTTAAATTCAGTCATAGTCGGGTCAGAATTCATCCAAATACTTGAATTTATCATGAAATGACTTTTTAATACACATTTCAGTTAGGGATACCATCTGGTCAAAGTTAGAAATCAGGACACCTTTTCTCGGCACAAATTTGACTAAGCCATTCTATTCTTCGAAGTATGAGCAACTATAACACATAATATGTGATTTACCCTTTAAAATACAATATAACACTCTTTTATTTACTTAAAATACACTCAGTTTTTATTTACGCGGAGATATATACCTCGTGGAAAAACGCGTAATTCAAAAATCCTTCCATTTGAAAATTTGCGTAAAAAAACCGTTAATTCGAAAATCCGTGTGGAAAAATACCTATTAAAAAATGAGTATATCTCCACTTTTATTAAACCACTTCGAATTGTTACGCATTAGTAGATGCTTTTAAAATTCAACACACGTAAACTGTTTCAACTTAAACTTAACAAATGCCAGATGACTAATGATAACAGTCAACGCGTTAACGGATCTTCTTATTACTATACTGAGTTTTAACCAATGGAAAAAAATCGATTGCAGTGAGTGTTGCGACATAGAATCGAAAACACTTATTGAGCATTTTTCAAAAATTCTGCTCATTAGCTTACAACAAAATTAGATATCTTAAGAAAATCAGGACAAATGCTATAATATAAAAAATAAATCAGGACGCCCAAATAGGACTCCAAAATCAGGACATGTCCTGCTAAATCAGAACGGATGGTATCCCTAATTTCAGTCGTTTGACAAAGTTTCATTTGGGTAACCAAGGCTCCAATTATCCAAGAAGCGAAGAAATGAGAATTTCTTGATTATTTTCACATAGCGATAAAACACGAGACCGGAAGCATCCGGAAGGTTTTTCTTCACCATTATAACCAAAAATATTAGCACTTTCACGTAATATAAGCCGTCCAACCGGATTTTGCCGGAAACATAACTTATTCCATTTCGAGTTAACTTATAAAAACAAATATTTTGGGTTTTATTATATTGATTTTGACAAACACCAGGGTATTTGGAGAGACTGGCATACATGCTAAGTACACATTTCTGTTCGATTAACATTCTTTAACAATCTCCATCGTTGTTTAATTTAAAAATCACTTGTTTATCTTCGGAACGTTATATTTTAGCTCACGGTATCAAAGCGTGACCACGTCACTCTTACTGACTGAGAATAGCTAAATGTCAAATAGTTCTTTAGCCTGAACCCTTGCATGAAACATTTAAGTTGCATCCCATTCGAGTTGCAGACTTCGTGGAGCAGATTTTGTCCAACATATAGCTTGTCTCCATTACCCAGGTCTTGTTTGCCAATCCATGCATTCATGTCCCCTGCCACGATTATCTTATTCGCCATGCGTTTCGGAAGATCGAGCATAAATCTTGCTGTGTCCAAATTCCTCGCTTTCAGACTTAGTGTCACTTCTAATGTATGTGGAAATGATGAGAATTTCTTCTCCAGACAATTGTCCAAGATAAGAGCAAGTATAATCACTTATCCGCTTGAATTTTCCCTCCCTATATAAATGTTTATGCACCAGAATCGCAGTACCACCACCCATTCTGTCTCTGATTTCTGTTGTCGAGTTCGTGTTATACCACACGTAGTGTTTTGATTCTAGCGAGCATGCTGCTAGACCCGTTTCCTGAAGTGCCACTAGTGCATATCCTTGCATCGCGAAATAGTTATCCATTGCGCTTCGTTTGATCTCTTCTGAGCAACCTCTAACGTTCCAGCTAGCGAATGCAAATTTGTTCTCATCACATAGAGGCTTGGCTAAGTTATCTGATTTGTTAGTAAGTGAACTGTCTGTTAGCTGCGATGTATTTGTTGTTATGTTTGCCCTCATTCTTGATATGCGGCTGATTGGCATCTGTACTTGTGAACTATCATTTATGTCTTGGCAAATCGCCTGATGTGCATTGCTCAGTCTTTGTACCACGCAATCGTAGTGGTTCCGTATCATTCCTAAAGCATTTCTTCCAGCTGATCTGTATGCGATTCTTAATACTCCTGCTGCGGCCGCACACCGGTCAAATTGTATAATTGGACCTTGTTCGTAGTAGACATCGATTCTTCTGTTGAATATAGATGCTGCTGCTGCTATCGTTTCTTGTCCACCCCATAGGTTGGTACCTTCTAGTCTTCTCAAAAATGAATCTATTTTCTCTTCCGTGTTGTTTCCTAAGTTATGCATCTCGCTTGTTGTGTCTTCTAATGATATTCTAAACTCCTCCAGATTATCTCTGATGTGTCTGACAACCTGTTTCCTAAGTTGCCAAACTTTGGCGGTGTGCTCTCGCGAACCAAACTCTAACCCATAGTACTGGGCAGTTAGTGCTGCAAACAAACAGTGTCCATCTCCCGGTATTCTTCTAACCAACACCGCTCCATCGTCGTAGCGCATTTGTTCCATTTTACCACACTTAACTCTAATATTTATCGTCCAAACTATGAATTAAAGTTGCTATGGGACAAGAAAAGAAAATGTCATATGTACCCAGCTACGATTTTTCATGGGGGTCCCAGAGATGCACCGTATGTGCTTCGCAGTGTTTTACCCGTCAACGTTGCCGTTTGACGGCTATGGCGGTTTACCTTCGAATTCGCGTTAGTAATAAAGTATGTTTGGGGAGCACCCCTATAAAAATCATTTTCAAATCATAATACATACACACATACATGCACACTTACACACATACACGCACACGTATACACATATGTATACATATATGTGTACATCCATATATACACATATACATGTACATACACACATACATATACATACATATATACATATGAAAACAATATCGCACGCTTAGCCTTGGGGCTAATAGCGGTCTCGATCAACTAGATTATAGTTGAGAGAAATCGTTATCGATATTGTTTTTGGTACATTTTGCATGTGTAGTATAAGAACAACGATACACCGTGCCCCAGTGCTTAGTCGAGAAAATTTCCAGCTCGAAATGTTCCTTGACTCGATCGAGAATCGAACCCGACATCACAACCGTGTGGGAGAGATAGCCGACCCACATCGCTAACCACAGGGCCACTGGGACCACACATACATACATAGGTTTAAATTAGTTTATTTGACACGGCACGATACATTTTCTGTTTTACTGAGCCAAGTACAATTCGTATTAATTATACGTTAGCAGGGAAAAGAGGGAGGCCTTTCCTTTATTCTCGCGGCCGACTACGAGCTAGTGGGGATTTAAGGTGAGAGGAGTGGAGATACAATTTTGACTAAAAACTATTTTGGAACTTTGTTTTTCAACTGGTAGAGCAATTGTATTCTTGTTTGTTGTGGGTTCAAAATATTTGTGTAAGCATAGATGCGGGCTCTTCGTTTCCGTGTCTTCAGCATAGCATATTTGTATCCTTAATCTGACAAATAGACAAAGAAAATTTTAAATTTTAATGTCAGCGTTTTTCAGAAAGCAGTATAGCTGTGTCATGTACTGGAGATCACCGCTTCCCAGAATGTCTCTAACGGGTACGTTCGGTTGTTTTCCTCGGGCCCGAAGGGAATCTATAAGCTCGGACCTAACACCACAGTATTCGGTACACGACCAAACAACATGCTCGATGTCATGGTAGCCATCGCCACAAACGCAGTGATTACTGTCTACAAGCCCTATACGAAAGAGATGCGTGTTTAACGTGTAGTGATTGGACATAAGTCTGGACATCACGCGAATGAAGTCCCGACCGACATCCAACCCCTTGAACCATGCTTTCGTCGATACCTTAGGAAAAATGGAATGTAGCCACCGTCCCAGTTCATCTGAGTTCCATGATGATTGCCAACTGTTGAGTGTTCTCTGACGCAAAATGCTATAAAATTCATCATAAGCAATTGGTCTTTCATAAATATCGCCATCAATAGCACCCACCTTAGCAAAAGAGTCAGCCTTTTCATTACCCGGAATCAAGCAATGAGAAGGGACCCACGCTAAGGTAACCCGGTAATTTTTATCTGTTAAAGCACTTAAAAACCGCCGTATTTTCCCCAGGAAATACGGGGTGTGCTTCACAGGCTTCATCGATCGCAGAGCCTCAATGGCACTGAGACTATCTGTGAAGATGAAGTAGTGGTCTGTGGGTAGGGTTTCGATGATTCCAAGAGAGTACTGAATAGCAGCAAGTTCTGCGACGTACACGGAAGCAGGAGCATCGAGTTTGTAGGAGGCGGTAAAATTTTCGTGGAAAACACCGAAGCCAGTGGACTCATCTAGATTAGATCCGTCAGTGTAGAACCTTTTATCATAACTAACATGTTTAAACTTATTCGAAAAAATCTTAGGGATCTCTTGGGGTCGCAATTGATCCGGGATACCAGAAATGTCTTGTTTCATGGTGATGTCGAAGAATATAGCATTATTAGAAGTATCTAAAAGTGCGACATTGGAGGAATCGTATGAAGAAGGATTAATATTTTGAGCCATATAGTCAAAATATAAAGTCATAAATCTGGATTGAGATTGAAGGTCGACCAACCTCTCGAAATTTTCAATTACTAATGGGTTCATAACTGTGCATCGAATTAGCAACCGGTAAGAGAGATTCCAAAAACGATGTTTCAACGGAAGAATACCCGCTAGCACTTCAAGACTCATCGTATGGGTCGACTGCATGCAACCCAAGGCAATACGCAAACAACGATATTGTATTCTCTCTAATTTTATAATGTGCGTGTTCGCGGCGGAGCGAAAGCAGAAACAGCCGTACTCAAGAACTGACAATATCGTTGTTTGGTAAAGCCTTAGAAGGTCTCCTGGGTGGGCTCCCCACCAGGTTCCGGTAATCGTACGAAGAAAATTAATCCTCTGTTGGCATTTTCGTGTCAGATACCTAATATGACAAGCCCAGGTGCATTTAGAGTCGAACCAGACCCCGAGATATTTAGCGACTAAAACCTGAGAGATCGTTTTACCCGTTAGTAGGAGCTGCAGCTGAGCTGGGTTATGCTTCCTAGAAAAAACGACCAACTCAGTTTTCTCCGGAGAGAATTCGATACCCAGCTTAAGAGCCCATTCAGACAAATTGTCTAAGGTATCTTGCAATGGTCCTTGCAGATCGCTAGCCTCGCTACCAGTAATGGATA
The DNA here is from genome assembly GCF_029784165.1 of Wyeomyia smithii. Classification (NCBI taxonomy): domain Eukaryota; kingdom Metazoa; phylum Arthropoda; class Insecta; order Diptera; family Culicidae; genus Wyeomyia; species Wyeomyia smithii. Next base: position 149,391,778 of record NC_073696.1, on the reverse strand, counting down.
CAACGCTATCGTCTGCAAGTTGCCTTAGCGTGCATGAATTTGCAAGACATTCATCGATGTCATTGACGTAAAAATTATATAAGAGAGGACTTAAACATGAGCCCTGGGGAAGGCCCATGTAACTAATTCGGGAAGTTGTCGAATCGCCATGTAAGAAATACATATGCTTTTCTGACAACAAATTGAGCAAAAAGTTATTCAGATTTAGTGAAAGTCCCTGCGAATGAAGTTTCGCGCTTAAAACTTCTACAGAGACAGAGTCAAAAGCCCCCTTAATATCCAAGAACGCAGAAGCCATTTGCTCTTTTCGAGCAAATGCGAGTTGAATTTCAGTAGAAAGCAACGCTAGGCAATCGTTCGTCCCTTTGCCCCGGCGAAAGCCAAATTGAGTATCTGAAAGTAAACCGTTTGTTTCGACCCATTTGTCTAACCGTAAGAGGATCATTTTCTCCATTAATTTCCGGAGGCAAGAGAGCATCGCAATCGGCCTATATGAATTGTGATCAGAGGCAGGTTTCCCGGGTTTCCGAATAGCAATGACTTTTACCTCCCTCCAGTCATGCGGAACAATATTTAGCTCAAGAAACTTGTTGAACAAGTCCAACAAGCGTCTTTTTGCAGAGTCGGGTAGATTCTTCAACAGGTTGAATTTTATTCTATCTAACCCTGGAGCCTTATTGTTGCACGACAGGAGAGCCATTGAAAATTCCAACATCGAAAATGGAGGCTCTTCCGTAGTTACTATAAACGCGTCGCGAAAGGTTTTCTGTTCCGGTACAGAATCCGGACAGACCTTTTTGGCAAAATCGAGTATCCAGCGATCTGAATACTCCTCACTCTCATTCGAAACGTCACGGTTCCGCATGCGCCTGGCGGTATCCCAAAGAGTGCTCATCGCTGTTTCCCTCGACAACGCGTTTACGAACCGCCGCCAGTACCCGCGTTTTTTCGCCTTTACTAAGCTCTTCATCTGCCTGCCCAGTGCCTCGTACTTTCGTAGTAGGTTGACAGTGCCGTACTCCCGGTAGTCCTTATACGCCGCGGACCTTCGCGCGTACAGCTCAGAGCACTCTTTGTCCCACCATTTGTTGGGAGGGCGTTGTCTAATCGTTACCCCGGGTATCGGTTTCGTCTGAGCTTGCGTCGCGGCGTCGATTATCAAGCCAGCTAAGAACGCGTATTCTTCCTCCGGAGGAAGTTCCTCGTGAGTCTCGATAGATTCCGCTGTAATAGACTCATAACGCTTCCAATCAATATTACGTGTAAGGTCGTAGGAAATATTGATTGGGTTCGGGGGAGTTGAACCATTAGCAATTGATATAACGATTGGAAGATGATCACTACCGTGGGGATCGTTGATTACTTTCCACTGGCAATCTAACGCAAGTGATGTCGAGCAGAGGGATAGGTCAAGCACGCTTTCACGTGCTGGAGGATTAGGTACACGTGTCGCTTCCCCAGTATTCAAAAGTGTCATATTGAAGTCGTCGATCAAGTTACAAATTAAAGAAGATCGGTTGTCGTCGTACAGCGACCCCCATAGCGAACAGTGAGAGTTAAAATCTCCCAAAATCAAAAAAGGTGCGGGAAGCAATTCTGCTATATCAAGGAGTTGCTTCTGTTCAATCCGCGCGGATGGGGGAATATATAACGAAACAAGGCAAAGGTCTTTTCCATTCATATTCGTTTGAATGGCAACAACTTCAATATTCGAGATCGAGGGGAGGTCGATTCTGAAAAAAGAATAGCACTTTTTGATCCCTAAAAGTACCCCTCCACCGTGTGAGTCTCGATCTCGACGAATGATGTTAAAATCGTGGAAATTAAGTTGGTCATTTGAATTGAGAAAAGTTTCACAAAGCGCGAACGCATCACAATTGTATGTGTTTATCAAATGTGAAAATAAATCAAATTTGGGGATGATACTTCTGCAGTTCCGCTGTAACACAGTGACAAAATTCCTAACCTCTTTCAACGTATTAGTCATCGAAAGATACGATAGCTGAAATGAGGGGCCAAGTTGCTGTGAGTTGCTTCAAAAAGGTTTTCACTGTTGGGAGAAGGGCAAGAAGAATGTTTTGAAGGGGATCTGGTATGTTGAATGTTTTAAATATCCAGTCCACAATATCAGAGAATTTTATGAACCCTGTTTCTTTTATGTCTTCTGATCGAGAAATGGGTGCACGAGGGGTTTTTGGTGCCCCAGGAAGCGGTGGGTACTCCTGGTTTGATTTGAAATTAAAACCGGGGGGTACTTGCTTCGGTTTTTCTTCACCGCTTCCTTTTTGTGTTGTCTTATTGGTCATTCCGCTAGGGGTTATCTTACGACCTTTACGAGAAAGATTAGGAGAGTTGAGCATTCTCCTCTTCCTAGATCCCTCTGGCAAGGCATAGGAACACCCTTCGACGGGATCGTCAGATGTACCCTCATCGGTTGGCGAAAAGGAAAAGATGTTTCCTGTCGAGGGTGGCTCAGCCCTCTTAAGCATTTCTGCAAAAGAGCGCTTTGATCGTTCCTTAAGGGAACGCTTAATTTTTTCCTCGCGCTGTTTGTACGCGGGACATGCCGGAAGGTCATGCCGAGTTCCCTCGCAATAAAGACACTTTTCAGTATCCCCACTGCAAGCGTTCTCAGCATGATTGCCTCCGCACTTGCTACAGCGTGCCTTGTTGCAGCAGTAGGTGGCTGTGTGACCTAACTGCTTACAGTTTTGGCAATGCATGACCCGCGGTACGAACAGTCGTACAGGTAGACGAACCCTGTCCAAGCGGACGTAGTTCGGCAGCGCGGATCCGGTGAATGTTACTCGGAAGGAATCCGAAGGGAGGAATTTCTTCTTCCCTTCTTCGATGGATACTGAATGCAATTGCTTGCAATCCAGTATCTTTACACTTTGCATCAAGGGGTTTTTAAAACAGCCAACTCCATGACGCAAAATGTCATCTACAGTGAGATTCCCCTCGGTAACCACACCGTCGATTTCTACATCCTTGGCAGGGATGTACACGCGATACTCTCTCGTGAAGAGCTCGTAGCCAGCAATTTCGTTTGCTTGCTTCAAGCTACTCACGACAACTCGCAGTTTGTTCGGCCTCACCTTCGTAATCTCGGTTACGGCCGAAAAATGTTTTGCCAGGTCTTTGCCAATTTGAATAATATTCAATGGCTTCTTTATGGGCCGGAAAAAAACAACGTAGGGACCGCCAGCGGCATCTGGGTAAGCTTTTACCCGTACTTCCGGTACTCTTGGTACAGGACTTGGCAAAGGGGAGGGCACAGGGGAAGGTAGGGGTGAGCTGATGGGAGAAATTTCAATTTCTTCCCCGTTTGTTTCCACCTCCAGGAAAAGTTGCACCTGCATGTCGTCCATTTTGCGGGAGCGTTACGCTCTACCGCACACAAACGATAAATATTCGAATATGGGGGGGGGGGTTCAAGTAGTTGATGTTAAATTTTAAAAACAATTTTTCAATCTACAATGGATCAAAAAAAAAAAGACAGTAATACTAATTCTAATAACAATAGTAATAATAATAATAATAATAACTATAGTAATAATATTAATAATAACAATAATAATATCAATAATAATATTAATAATAATATTATAACATAGTAATAATATTGATAATAATAGTAAAAATTCTAAAGGTAATACTTCACCGAACGTCTAAGTCACGACCTCACGGCTGATAGTAGAATTAATCGAGCGTCTCCGCAGAACAAACAATGACGATCCAGCTTCGTGTTGAGACGCAGTGGCCGTGTCCTACACGCGACCTTGTAGATGCCACTTGTAGTTGACTTCCACTCGCTCGATCGTATGATGGTCCGTGCTGCTAGCGGGGTAACAGCGGTGCGGGAGAATTATTCTTGCTGATATATCAGCTGCGTATCGAATCACTGGCGGGGTAGCCTGCCCCTACCAGTGTGCAGATGTTTCTGCCGATATATAACAGGCTATTGTTATCGCGCAGCACAAGAACTAATCGACAAAAAAAACACCCGTACGATAACTCGTGTATTGTTATTTTGCGAACTCAAACGGAGATAAACAATTTGCGTCTAATCGAGACGAAAGCAAAACAACGAATGTGACACATACATACATATACATACACATAAATACATACACACATACATACCTGTTATATCTACCAGAAAGGCTTAGTAAAAGTCAACACCTCGTTCGAACTCCCTCTCAAATAATATTATCATTTTTGTATTACACACTTTCGGAACACGCACACATATTGAAAACATGACTAATAAATAGGACTGAGCAGGACTCAGTCCGAGAAGCTGAATTTCTGATCCTGGAACCTTCGCTTGTTTTTTAATTAGTTTACAACGGTATCACAGTTCCCTGCCCGGCGCGGTACTTAATAACTGGCGACAAGTGATAAAATCGGTTTCGCGGCAAAATTGTAAGTGCGTTAATTTAAAATAGTTATATATAGATTCGCGAGTGTTAAAAGTCCGTAAGTGAGTTTTGCGGTGATAATTTGTTACCGTCGGTACAGTGAAAAATAGTTTCGCGGCAACGGCAACGGTCGGCGCCGAACGTTAGATTGCACTAGTTTTTTTTGGTGAAGTTGAAGAGCGTACGGCAGGTTTAGGTTTTTTTTGTGAAAATTTGATAAAAGGTAATTTGTTTCTTAATTTTCTCTCGAGGGCTAAGGTGCTGGGAGATTAATTAAGTTATAAATTTTGCCTAAGTAGTGATATCAAGCAGGCGACGGTCTGGAAGTGTTGCAAGTGTTACGGGAAAAAAGAGTAAAAAAAATTAGTTAGGCAAAGGTCTAAATTAGCGCAATTTGGGAATAAAAAAGTGTTTGGTGTAAATTAATGTAAAGAAGAAAGTAATTAAAAAGGGTTATGGTGAATAATTAAAAAAAAAAGAATAAAGGAATAGAAAATAGTATTTGTGTTTGGTACAAAGGAAATTTTGAAAAGCTATTGTCTTGAAGGACAAAAAGGTATTGAAAAGCTTTTGTGTGAGAAGAAAAAAAAAAGAAGGCAAAAGGCTATTGTGTAAATTTCAAAAGAAGACAATGTGTATTGTGTGATATTCCAAAGGGGATAAAAGGCTATTGTATTTAATTGAACAAAAATTTTAAAGCTATTGTATTTCTTTTTATCTATTTTTTTTTTAATTTCATTTTAAAAAGGCACTGATTTCTATTTAAAATTTAAAGAAATTAAAAAGTTTTTAAAGTTTTAAACTAATAAAATTGCAAGTGAAACAAAAAATTATCTGGGAACCAAAAGGAGATAAAGTTGCAGTTGGGGCGTTACGCTATAAAGCTCTGTGCGTACGGCGCAAGAGATTTGAAGCTTTGCGCAAAAAGCTTACTCATCAGCTGTTGGATCTCAGGTCTCTGGACAGTCTCTCCTGGCTGAGAGTTTGTTACAGCTCTCGCGTGAGGTAATATTCATCGGGTTTGGTGAGTGACTTTTTTTTTTCTCATTTTACTTTCAGCTGTTCTCATTCCATGCAGCGTTTTATTTGCACTGAATATACTGATGGCTTCAAATATAGTAGGTTCAATTGAACCGTACGTTCCTGGCGCGTCTTTCGCTAACTATGTTGAGCGTTTGGGATTTGTATTTCAATACAATAATGTCCCAGAAAATAATCAGAAAGCTTTGTTTATTACTCTTAGCGGGCCGGCGGTCTTCGAGGAATTGAAGCTGCTTTACCCCGCTAGGGATTTATCTTCTTTGCAATATGCAGAGTTGATAAAAAAATTAAAAGAAAGATTCGATAAGAAGGAATCTGATTTGATTCAACGTTTCAAATTTTACAACAGAATACAGGCTATAGATGAATCGGCGGAAAATTTCGTCTTAGCAGTAAAGCTGCAGGCGGAATATTGTGAATTCGGCGAATTCAAGGAGACTGCCATTAGAGATAAACTTCTGATGGGAGTCTATGATAAGGATTTGCAGCAGAAGATGCTAGGTGAGGAAAATCTCACTCTGGCATCAGCTGAGCGAATGATTATCAATTGGGAACTAGCCGGTTCAAGAGCTAAAATGATTAGTAACAGATCGGATCAGATTTCTTCAATTAAAACAAGGTTGGGTAGACGGGACAAGTTCATTCGCGGCGGTTTCAATAATGAACGAAGCAGAAGTAGAAGCAGGAGCAAATCGTTTGGCGGACATATTAGGAATACTGGCGGCTACCGGGGCAGATCGAGAAGCGGTTCGAGGCCAAGGAAAGCAGATTATGCTAAGCGTAGCATAATATGCTACTACTGCGGCAAATCTGGACATGTTATCAAAAAATGTTTTAAATATATAAATAACCAGAGGAAACCTACAGTTCGTTTTGCCGATGAGCTTCAACCGGGTACGAGTACGCAATTGGAGCAACTTTTCAATCGACTGCAACCTGCGCTGGATGATTCGTCTGACGATTCAGGTGAATTTAAATGCATGATGGTTTCTAACAAATCAAACATTAATGAACCATGTTTGATTGATGTTTTGATTCAGGGTCGCTTGGTTAAAATGTAGGTTGATTGTGGTTCATCAATAACGCTTATGGGGAAGCGATTATTTGACAAACTTCTTGTTGTACCTATTCAAAAATGTGTAAAGAAACTGGTGGTCGTTAATGGGGCTGAGCTTTCTATCGCGGGAAAAGCTTTAGTAGATGTTGTGGTGAATGGGAATTATCAACGTTTGGAACTTATTATTTTAGATAGCAAAAACGACTTTCTTCCATTATTGGGAAGAAATGGGTTGGATACTTTTTCTCCTCATTGGAGGAAAGTTTTTATCAATTTGAATTCTGTTACTGTTAACAACATTGGGGTTGTTGATGAAAAGGAAAAAGTAATAGTAGATATTAAAAAGCGGTTTTCAAACGTTTTTGATAAAGATTTTTCTTCGCCAATAATAGGTTATGAAGCTGATCTTGTGCTTAAAGATCATTCGCCCATTTTTAAACGTGTTTATGACGTTGCGTATAGATTGAAAGATAAAGTTATAAATCATTTGGAAATGCTAGAAAGGGAAAAAATAATAACACCAATCAAGACAAGTGAATGGGCATTTCCGGTTATTGCGGTTGTTAAAAAGAATCAGGAAATACGGCTGGTTATAGATTGCAAGGTTTCTATTAACTAAATGATCATCCCAAACACATATCCCCTTCCAGTTTCACAAGATTTGTTCGCGCGATTATCAGGTTGTAAATTTTTTTGTTCTTTAGAACTTATACTCAGCTAGCTTTATCAGAAAAATCGAAGAAGTTTATGGTTATCAACACCATCAAAGGGCTTTTCACTTATAATCGTTTTCCTCAGGGGGCGTCCTCCAGCGCAGCAATTTTTCAACAAGTGATGAACAAGTTTTGGCCGGACTTGAGAATGTGTCAGTTTATTTAGATGATGTTTTGATTGCAGGAAAAAATTTGATTGATTGTCGTGAGAAACTTTATGCAGTTTTAGAATGACTCAAAAATGCAAACATCAAGGTGAACTTGAATAAATGTAAATTTTTTGTTTCAAGTTTACCATATCTGGGGCACATCATAACTGAAAACGGTTTACTTCCAAATCCAGACAAAATTAAAACGATTAGTGAAGCTATTGCCCCGAAAAATGTGACTGAATTAAAAGCATTTTTAGGTCTCGTAAATTATTACGGAAAATTTGTTCCTCAAACTTTTTTGCCTTTACCAATTGTTGAAAAAAGATGTAAAATTTATTTGGGACAATAATTGTGAAACAGCTTTTGCAGCTAGCAAACACGCTTTATTAAAGGCAAATATGCTACAGTTTTATGACCCAAGAAAACAAATTGTTGTTGTTTCATATGCATCAGGCTATGGACTCGGTGGAGTCATAGCACATATTGTTGATGGCATAGAAAAACCAATCTGTTTTACATCTTTTTCACTCAACAAAGCTCAACGTTCTTATCCCATTTTACATTTGGAAGCTTTAGCCTTAGTAAACACAATAAAAAAGTTCCATAAATTCCTTTATGGCCAAAGTTTCACCGTTTATACTGACCATAAGCCACTGGTAGGCATTTTTGGGAAATCGGGTAAAAATGCAATTTATGTGACAAGGTTACAACAGTATATTCTGGAGTTGTCTATATCTGATTTCGACATTCGTTATAGACCGTCAGCCCAAATGGGCAACGCTGATTTCTACTCACGTTTTCCGCTTAATCAACAAGTACCTGTTGATTTTGACAAAGAATTCGTTAAGAGTGTCAATTTGACACAGGAAGTTCCTGTAGACATTTCCAGAGTTGCTAAAGAAACTTCTCAGGATTCATTTTTACAAAGATTATTGTCATATCACCAGAATGGTTGGCCTGAAAGATTTGACAAAGATTTGATAAATATCTATTCTAATCGGCACGACTTGGAAGTTATGGACGGGTGCTTAATTTTTCAGGATAGAGTTGTCATTCCAAGGTCGATGCAAAGAGATATTCTAAAACTATTACATTTGAACCATTCTGGAATCGTAAAAATGAAACAGTTGGCTCGTAGATCAGTATGTTGGTTCGGTATAAACGCAGCAATAGAGTCTTTTGTCCACTCATGTGATATTTGTAATAGAATGGCAATAGTACCAAAAAAAATAAAAATAAAACACATTGGATTCCGTCAATTCGTCCTTTCAGCAGAATACATGCGGATTTTTTTTATCATGGTCAAAAAGTGTTTCTGCTAATAGTTGATAGTTTCTCCAATGGATCGAGCTAGAATGGATGAAGTTTGGTACTAATGCTAATAAGGTAATCAAAAAATTTATGTCCCTTTTTGCTAGATTTGGTCTGCCGGACGTGGTGGTTATAGATGGTGGCCCACCCTTTAATTCTTCTGAATTTTCATCATTTTTGAAAAGGCAAGGTATCATTGTGATGAAAAGTCCTTTTTACAATCCTTCAAGTAATGGACAAGCTGAGAGATCAGTCAGAATTGTTAAGGATGTATTGAAGAAATTTCTTTTTGATGAAGGGGTTAGGAAACTGGACACGGAGGACCAAATCAACTTGTTTCTTATCAACTACAGAAATTCTTGTTTACCAAAAGATGGTAGTTTTCCATCAGAAAAAAATTTAACTTACGCCCCAAAAATTTTATTAGATTTGATTAACCCTAAGAAAAAATTCATACCAAAGAAAATTGACGATTCTTTTGATGATTTAATAGATAATAAGGACCGTAGTATTACAGGTAATACTGAAAAGGTCTTCAAAGATCCAATCACTAATCTGAAGTTGGGAGATACCATCTGGTATAAAAATCATTATCCGAAAGATATTTCAAGATGGATACCAGCAAAATTTTTAAAACGTTGTTCTCTTGCAACTTTTCAGATCAGTGTTGGAAACGTGGTGGTGCGAGCACACCGAGAGCAATTAAGGCTACCCAAGACGACTGAAGTTCGCCAAAACATGACGATGCCAAGCAGGATGTTTACTAAACGAGGTCGAGCGGACAGTTCCGAGGATGATTTCCTTGGGTACGATGACGAGTTGGTGGAGTCAGCCACGAAAAGGAAACGCTCGGACGACCTACCGGATGACAAAGAACAATCCTCGCTGACATTACGGCGATCTGAGAGGCTAAAAGGAAACAGAAAAAGCTACAAACAGTACAAGTAAAAACATGAAGAAGTAGTGAGCAAAATACGACGTCAATTGGACGTTTTCAGTTTGATATTTTATCATTGGCTAGAGCATCTATGGATGCATTCTTGTTTTGTAAATAATTTAAATGAGCATTGAGCGTCAAAGAACGCATTCGGTCTCATTTATATTTTGAGCGTCAAAGAACGCATTTGGGTTAATTATAAATGTAGTCTTTAAGACGTCAACGGACGATTTCTAACTATAAAAATAATACAAGTGTTTAAACACATTCAAATATTTTGTAAACTATGAATATTATATTTGAAACTTTAAAGGAGGAAGAATTGTTATATCTACCAGAAAGGCTTAGTAAAAGTCAACACCTCGTTCGAACTCCCTCTCGAATAATATTATCATTTTTGTATTACACACTTTCGGAACACGCACACATATTGAAAACATGACTAATAAATAGGACTGAACAGGACTCAGTCCGAGAAGTTGAATTTCTGATCCTGGAACCTTTGCTTGTTTTTTAATTAGTTTACAACGGTATCACAGTTCCCTGCCCGGCGCGGTACTTTATAATACCCATACACACACACACACACACACACACACATGAATACATATATATTTAGATTTTCCCACGTATACACATATTTTTTCCTTGTGCGCTCCGGAGCTTTACTCCATTCGTATTACTCAGATCGGATCCATTGTCTGCTAAACTGTTGCCGCTTTGTTATTACTCTCTCGGTGAAGAGACTGTGCTGTGTTGGATTTGATTTTCTGATAATTTACTACATTTATCACACTACCATGCTAAGTAGTCAAAAACATGCATAGATATATAGATAGAATTTAAAAGGAATGAGAAGAAATAAGACAAAAGTGCATAGATGGTTGAAAAAGTTAATGACATTTCAATAGCTGAGAGCAGGATGTTATTGTAAAGAGGTATAGATGGATTTATACGTTCTGCTTATATGTTATTAGGCCCAGCTTATTTGTATTTTTTTAGTGGTCTGGTCCGTATGTGAGAGGCGCTCTCAGGGTGGTCACTCAAAACGCGAAATGAAATTCCCGGTTTTTTCCCGGTTCATTCAAATATTTGGCCCGATTAATTGTACTTCTAAATTCTGCAGTTTTCCACAAGTTAAGGATTGAAAAAAAAACCTGACTTTCGATTTACATCATAATATGCTCAAAGTCACTACTTAAACGTGTTCAGCCTTATTGGATTCAAAAATCAAACAGCAAAAATTCGAGGAATGTGACGGACTCTTTTTCGAGAGAAGATCTTGTCTACGAGTATTTTTTAAACAACGCATATAATACTCATTACCGGGGACTCCAAGGCCAAATTAAGTATTAAGTATATAAAAGAATTATGTTCCACATTTCTTGCAAAACAAACTTCAATTTAATCAGGCCAATCAGATTTTCAAAACACTTCAAACACATTATTTGTATATTTGTATATTTGTCCTTAATCTTCGATAATATCGTACAGACTGGTTTTCTTACGCTACATTTTTAATTCTATTTTTAAAACTATATTTGGTCATGTTAAAATCAAAAAAATCACAAACGTCGTTGAATCCTCGTAGGCAGGAACTGAGCGGATTGTTATAGCCATAGCATGTCCTGTGTATGGAAATCATTGTGTTGCCTTGTATGGAAATCATTGTTCTGTATCGCAACTGGCGCTGGGGAACGTTTATTTGAATTTGCAGGAGAAGCTCTGAGCAGTCAATGTTATTTGTTAAGATGTCGAATACGACCAATCTTTGAAGTTTTAGACGCCTTGTTGAGAGTAATTCCAGATCAATTAAGCGACATCGTTGCGGGTAGTCTGGCAGATGTACAGGATCATTCCACGGTAGACGACGAAGAGCAAAGCGTAAAAAGCATTTTTGAATTCGCTCAATCCGAATAACCTGAGAGGTATGGTACGGGGCCCATACTGGAGCAGCGTATTCTAGAACACTGCGTACTAAAGCACAGTACAGTGCCTTGAGCGCGTACACATCAGTGAATTGTGAAGCATTGCGGCGAATGAATCCGAGGATCGAGAAAGCTTTGGCGCTAAGGGCGGAGATGTGTTGGTTGAAACGGAGCTTAGAGTCGATAATGACACCCAAGTCGCGAATAGACTGCACACGGTCCAGTGGAGTACAGATATTGTACAGATGATTGATCGAATTATGACAGCGACTGAAACTGATCACTTTGCATTTGTTGATGTTCACGTGCATCCCGTTCTGCTTGCACCACCGTGAAAGAATATCGATATCCATTTGTAAACATATGCAATCCAACATGGACTTAATAACTCGGAAGATTTTGAGGTCGTCGGCGAACAGCAGCTTACCAGAAGAAATTTGTTGGCACAAATCGTTGATGAAGAGGACAAAAATCAGTGGTCCCAATACGCTTCCCTGTGGAACTCCAGACGGGATGTCGAATTTTCTGGAGCGTGCAGAGTTCACTTGGACGAATGCACTTCTTCCGGTCAAGTACGACATTAACCAGTCGGATATCCAATTGAGGAAGCCCATATGCCTCAGTTTCTCATTTGCCGTTTTCCATAAGGTCGGAAAAGTTCTTTCATTCAGTGATCGATTAAACAACAACGTTACCGAACCAACCAGCGACTCGGCGCACTTTTTTAGTACAATAGGAGCTAATCCATCTGTTCCAGCACTTTTCGATTCGTCAAGTTTAGTAAGCGCTATGAACACATCCTCATTAGAAAAGTTGAAAAACGGTAGACTGATGTCATGAGAAAGTACGTGCTGAAAACAACCAGGGTGGGGTTGGGGCGGCACTGTGTTGAACACGCTTTCAAAGAAGCACGAAAAAAGGTTAGCGGAATCTTCGGGTGTGCTGGCAGAAGCTGCTCCGTAAATCACATCGTTTGGCACGGGATTACTAGCCCTTTGCTCTTTAACAAATTTCCAAAAAGCAGTAGGATTACGCTTCAGGCTCGACTGCAGTTTATTTAGGTGATCTGTGTAGCATATCGTTACTAGATCCTTATAGGCAGTTTCTGCAAGGCGGAGAGATTCACGGTGCTCATTGGATTTATTAAGAAAGAAACGTTTTCGCGCCTTGCGTAGTTTATTGCGCAATTTCCTGAGCTCGGCATTCCACCATGGTTTTCTACTGATTACACATACAGCGCGGCGACGGCGTGGCACTTTCGAATGAAGTACTTCGAACAGCTTGTCGTAAAATGCAAGAATAGCGTCGTCGACAGTTTGACCTTGAATCTGCTGTTCCCAGTTAACAGTTGAAAATTCAGCATTAAGAGAGCTAAAGTCACAGCTTTTGAAGTCAAGATCAAGCGAATCTGATTGAACGGTTTCTGTTTGAGCGTGCATAAAACTACGCACATCGACTTGCAACTCAAACGGTGGATGGTGAAGATCGGTTGGTAGGAGCGGAAGCACGGGAGGCGAAATTTCAAAATCGTCCGGGGAACTCGTGAATGCCAGATCAAGTATTCTACCATTCGCATTCGTAAAGGAGTTCAATTGCACTAGCCCACATGTGGATATGGATTCAGAAACAGCGAGTTCTTGCTCGCTAGAGGCGTTAACCGTTATATATCCGTTGATATCATCATCAAAGTTCCATTGAAGTTGGGGAAGATTGTAATCACCAAGAATTAAAACGATATCGCTTGCTGACGATCCATCGCATACAGACTGAATGGCAGTTGTGTGGGCAGAATATAGTGCCGTGTCAGAATGCGGTCGCAAGTAGATGCCGAAGATGTGCAAAGAACGGTCTGGTAACTTTATGCACACAGCCACTTGCTCGAGCTGGCTACAGTCGGTTAGCAAAATCTCGGTGCAGTGTAATGTAGATTTAACTGCAATAAGCACACCACCGCCTCTCGTAAGGGTGCTTGTGGATTCATTGCGATCACATCGGAAGAGCGAGTAATTTGACGTTAGTTCCGAGTCGCTTATATCGGACCGAAGCCATGTCTCGGTGAGTATTACCACATCGTATTCACAGTTTGACAATCCTAGCTTCAACTCAGACGTTTTTGTGCGCAGGCCCCTAACGTTCTGGTAGTAGATGGATAAAAAGCGACGCCTGGACGATGCGACATGGTCATTTGCACAATTGCTGGAAGAGTGCGCGGTACGCTGAATGTCGGATCCAGCAGTAGTTATGCTATTTGATGTTTCGATAGAAATCGCAGCGGCATGATCCACATTGCAGTTAGTAAACGTAGCACTGTAAGGCGAACATACATCAGGCAGAGTATTTGCTGTTATAAGAGAGTACTTGCCTGATAATTGCGGTTGGAAGACCCCCTCCCCTGCCCTATCAGGACCGGGACGACTCGGAAGAATGGGCTCAGCAAAAGGCACGACTGATTCGGGTGGCTTGGGGGCTTCCATAATGCGGTTGGAATTGCGTCCCGGGAACGTCGTGTTAAAGATGGAATGGCTCACATTGATGTGGTGGGTGTCACAGTTGGGTTTGATGTTGACTGTGTGGTGATCGACGGAATAACTGTTCCTGGAGTGATACCCGTTGGTAACGGTCTGCGAAATTTTTGGCTGCCATATTCTAAAAACTCGCGAAACATAATACCTTCCGGCCATGTTGAACGGTTGATTGCTACAGCTTTGAATGCGGGATCCAATCCAATTTTGAAAGAAACAAATGTTAAGCCTGATTCGTCTCTTCCTTTCGGCACTAGTTTGTAAATGTCTGGGTCTTCAGTGAGATTAAGGTTCGCCTTTACCATTTCCAGCACAGACTCTTTTGTCACATCGGGTCGGATTCTGGATATGTAAAGCCAGAATTTGATTGGTTCTACGTAGATTGGAACCGATACGACAGCTTGATCTGGTTCTTTACATCCATAAAAACATTGCCCGACATCGGGAGGCGCGGCCGCTTGTACTCGTCGTCTTTTAGGCGGGCGCACAGATTCAAGCGAGGGTCATATTTTTGGTACCGGTGGCGTTGCAAGATTGATGGTGTTGGATGCTAACTGCTTGATTTCAGCTCGCAGTTCGCAGATAGCTTTGGTGACCGTATCAAGTGGAACAGTATCGTTGGGTTTTGTTGCATTTGAACGAAAGTGCGAGTTTTCGAACAATTCAACGCATTATCGCATAACCAATACAGGTTGTTTCGATGAGAGGTGAAGTATCCCAATAGCGCGCGAGACACTCCAGTGCAGTCCATATGGAAAACACCGCCACAGAATTCACGACAGACTACATGTTCAATGCCGTTGATTACGGTGTCACATTTCGAGCAATTATTCTCCATTTTTATAATAAGCACGGCACGCAAATCGACCAAGATATCACTTCGGCAAACTTAAACAAATAGACGGCAAAAATGTGTGCGATGGACGCGGCGAGATCAGAGATGTAAACAAACACAATGGTCCGATAGCGGGAAAAAAACACAACACGAATTCACGTACTTTGGTCTATTGTTTGTGGCAAACTTCACTAAATCCACGATCTTGTGGTAGAGATGAAGGCGTGACATAATAACACGATGAACAAAACATCAATTATCACGAGAAAATCGAAAGAATAAAATTGAGTCAAAACAACTTGTTCGCAAACGGTAGCAGTGCTGCCAGCGCGTATTGATTACTTCAGCAGCGCACGCATCTCCTCATCCATCAGTGCTGCCTTTTTATGGATGTCCGCGAGAAATTTTGCCTTTTTGGCTTCTATCACTTTAATGGCACTGGCATTTTTTTTCGGGCTTCTTCATCTTGATTTGACTGCTCCTTCTTCTTTGTCTTCATCAATTTAACATCAACGACTTGGTGATATCAATTTCGTACACTTCACCGGCATCCTGTACTGCATCGTACACCAAGCGCTGTTCTACAAGGCATTCCTAATCCTTGTGGCATTGCCATGGGATATAATCAAGTCCTCTTAATAGATATGGTCAAGTCAGTAAGGTTCATGCCTGAACCGGCCATCAGATCTCTCCAAAAACTATTAAAGCGCTTCTCGCTACGGTGGTAGGAAATTAGTAATGTCTTCATCGATTGCATAGCGCCTGCACTCGAAACAAATGCACCATTTTGCACGCCGTAAGGAGTCCCAGGCGACCGAGCGGCGGGCTGGAAGTGGAATAAAATCGAAGACAGCTGACCCTGTGAAGGTCCGAAACATGTTGAATTATTTCAAGTGTGTTCCGAACCTTTCGATTCGCGGCGTGGCTCTGAAGGCAAAGTGTTCCGCCTAGTTCGTTTAGCAAACAATGAAACAAGCTGGGCTTCGTATATTAAGGTTCGGAAGGCACCGAACCGGCGTGATCAACAAAACAGAGTGGTTAACGATAACGAAACCAACATCGAGACAGACGCAAAGCAGATACTGGGGCTGGAGTTCTACGTTGCCAAATCACAGTCAGCGATGGAAACGAAACGATTATGATCCGATTGTCGTTTTGTCTCAAAGTGTACAGATTGCGATGTGTTCAAGTAATGAATAAACTTTAATCCTCTCAGTACGTAACAAAATGTTGATGCATTGCTCACTCGGAAATAATAAATACATAACTAGACTATATACAGCTCTTAGAAGAGAATGATCCGCGCAACTCGTTGTGTTTTTTTCTCCGTACGTGGCTCGTCGCACGAGGAAAAACGATAGCAAAAGAGAATAATAAACTTGACTTGTCCCCTTCGCATCACAGTGACGCAGTAGCAATGATGTGGTATGGTGACGGCGGGAGGGAGAGTTATTTTAGGCTATCGGACTACTTGGGCAATGATTGTTTTCAGCAGGTTTGCTACACCAATTAATGAAAAACTGCTGGAGTAGTGTGAAACATATTATATAATATTTTTTTGTTTTATTCATTTAAAAAAAAGGCTGCTTAAGCAGGTAATACAGAAATTAATAGGTACCAAACTTTGCTATTATTCAATTAACCGAATTATCCTACGTTAAGCTTGCGGTTATGCCGAAGAATTTTTTTTTTCTTCACAAATAACCGAAAAATTTATCTACCTCTTGTTTTGGTTATGATTTGGTGAATGGAACATTTTCCTCATATTAATTTCAGAGGTAGTGCTAAGAGGAGAGAGAGAGGAGGTGGCTACCTGATATAAATAAATTTGAAAAAACGCAAGCTTGGCATAATTTGCGTGATTGATAGTAGACATTCAAATGCTTGAACCTATCTCCTAAAACTAAATTCTTTTTAGTCGTATTGAACTAAGATTTTTAGTAAACATAACAATAGTTCTTTTCAAGCAACAATAAGTTTCAGGGTACCTACGTGTAATATTTTATTTTTTTATCGTTTCCTTTCGGATTGACTTTTTACAAAGAATCACTGCGTTACTTATTGTTACGTAGGAGGGAGGGAGGGGGGGGGGTAGTAGAGACAGTTACGTAACTATCATGTTTGCTCGAAATTGAAAATTTCGGAGGGGGGTCAGACTGATTAGTGGTAAGTAATTTTAGGGGGGGAGAGTCATGTCGAACGCTACCTATCGTTACATAGGAAGGAGGGGGGTCTGAAATCTAGATTTTCAACGTTACGTAATTTGTAATATAACACGTCGATGTTGCACCATCATGTTTCATATCAGAGCAATTCCATCACAAAACCGGGCAATCAATTTAGTCGATCATTGCAAATACAGTGATCACCCGATTATATCACCCCCTTGATGATTTTTTTTTCTCGCTTGTTTTCCGTCGGTCTAGTTCCGCCACTGTTGTGGCCAATCACCGACGCCCAGGGAGGCGACTCCACACCCAGGACCCTAACTCACGACCCGTTTATTAACGGACCGGCGCCAACGGCTTTAATTCCTCATGCGATGGAAGGCGTGATCCCAGAGATTTTTCGCCTCAGAAAATCTCCCGGTGTCGGCTAGGATTGAATCTAGACCAGTTGGGTTGGATGTGAGTGGATCACGCCACCTCACAACCATCGACACCTATGTCGGCGGTGGGATTCGAACCCAGGCGTCGAGCGTGGTTGGCGGAGACGTTACCAACCACACTAGGCCCCCGCCTGACCCCCTTGATGATGTTTGGAGTGATAAAATAGGGAAAGTGATAAAATCGGGTTTTTTTTATTATTATTTTGTTATAAAAGATGGTGAACCAATAATTTAACCCGTAAAATCAGCGATTTTAATTACTACAAGAAATCGAATCATATGAAAAAGCAGTTCTATCCGTCTGTCTGCTTCTCTGATCCTTATAGACGTGGGAACTGCTGTACTAATCGGCGTGAAAATTTTTATGTAGGGGTTTTTGAGGCCGGAAAAGATTATTAGAGTAGCTCGAGACCCCTTCCTTTTCTTGAAGGGAGGGCTTCCATACAAATATAACACAAACTTCTACGTAACTTGAAAACTAATCAAGCAAATGGAACCAAATTTGACATGGTAAGGTTATTAGGAGTAAGATATATGTCAATGGTCACTTGACACCCCTCCCTCCTCTGGAAGAGGGAGGGCTCTCATATAAGTAAAACATAAATTTCACTACTAGTTCGTAGGTTAGGTACTAGTGTTTGCATAAAGCTGTGAAGTTGTTCTGTTAGTGTCATACATATCTCAAGCAGCTCAAAAAATTAGTTTCAGCTATTTTCTAAGGTTACGGAAGAGGGATCAGAAATGACCCAAAATGTGTTTACGTGGTTTACTGATAGCCCTTTTACAAAATATCCCTTCAATACATTTCAAAACACATGAAAATTGAGACTTTTTGTACTTTTTCTTCATTCACCCAGAAGCAGAAACAAATCGATGACGTACGTAATGTATCTAACAGTCACAATCCCTGGCTTTTTGGACCGATAGGCCTGAGCAAAACTAGAGAGGGAAAAAAATCGATGAAGTAGTTGAAACAACACCAATGATTTAAAAATAAAAAATTAATCGAGGATACTGTCTACAGACATTAAAAGACGAAAGTTTGTATCTTGATAGACAGTGGAACTGGCACTTGTAATAGTTGCGAGATTCGGAGATGGTGGACATACAATATTATATGATGATAAAATTGGGTGAAAAAGGTGATAAAATCGGGGGCAGATAAAATCGGGTACTGATATAATCGGGTGATTACTGTATTTTTATAGCAAAAAAAAATCGGTTTTCGATGGTTTTTGATGCCAAATGACTTAGAAATGCATGAAACGTCGAGAATTGGTGTCATCTGAAAAAAAAAAAATTTACAAAAATCGACTCTCTGGGACTTAATCGTTTTTTCAATTGTGGAAGGCGGAGTTTAAAACATTTAGAATTTATTTAATGAAATTGATTGCTAGTCTCTCGAAATAGCCTGTTTAATGATATACACTATAAGTAGCATCGAATACATCATAATTCATAATATAGTGAAAAATGAGTATAAAATAAAAAAGCACTTCGGTTCGTTTGATTGGTGTGACGTCTTCGACAAAGTTGTAGATAATAATTTTTTTTTCCAAAAAATACATTTAAAAAAAATCATTTATTGAAAAATAAAGTAAGAAGAAAAATTAAAAAATAATTATTCAAATGAGCTAATTTTTTAAAAATCTGATTTTTTAATAAAACCTACAAAAGATTGCCAAAACAATGAAACCAGTCCGACCATTTAGAAGTGAAGAAAAAAAAGTTATCGTTTCTGGAAAAAAAAATTTTTTTTTGAAAAAACAAATTGTTCGAATTGTTTTTTCAAAAGGAATATTTTTCTTTTGAAAGGACAAAATATTATCTACAACTTTGCCGAAGACACTATGTCAATCAAACAAACCGTTTCGACTGTAGACATATTTTTAATTTCCAATAGAGCACTGCATGAGGAATTATGAATATTTTTACAGTCAAAAAGGTTTATTTGATTGTCATAGTGTACCTGGCAAAGTTAAGAATAATAACTTTGTACTTCCAAAAAAGATGTACCCCGTGAAAAATAATAGCTTTTTTTCTGATTCCTCCATGACCGGTTTCGTTGTTCAGGTAATCTTTCGAAGTTTTTATAAAAATAAATCGATTTTTTTTCAAATGGGCTGTTTTGTATAATTAATTTTTAATTTTCTTTTATTTTTGTTTTCAAAAAATCAATAATATGTTTTTACAGTCTATATTTTTTTGGAAGACAAAACTATAAGTTACAACTTTGCCGAAGACGTCACACCGCTCAAACGAACCGTGTTGGCTCTAAAAGTATTTGTAATCATCAATACCATCATAATAGCATTTTTCAATAGCTTTTCAATATGAGTTGTGTTTCAAAAAATTGAACCTATAGCACAAAAGGGCAATTTTTGCCTATAAAACGACTATGCAAAGTTTCAGCCAATGGGCACCTTCACGTTCTGATGATGTAAACTTGACAGAAAATGTATGGTTGAACTGTCAAAACGACGCAAACTCAGAAACAACGAGTCAATTGTGTTGCCTATTGATTGAGATCCCTATACTCTCATTATCACTGAATAACATCGATACAGTCTTTTGTCCGATTATATAAGCCAGAGCACTGTGTGTTCGATCAAGTGTTGGCAAAGGACATTATTGTGGTAAGGGGCTGTCCACATACCACGTGGGCAGCTTGAGGGGGGGCGGGGGGTTGTGTGATGTCCACGGTCCTTACAAAAATTTTATAATTCATATGGGCATTTGTCCACGGGGGGAGGGGGAGGGGGTCAAAATCGTTAAAAATCTGTCCACGTGGTATGTGGACGGCCCCTAAATAAAATGAATAAATTGTCTGGAACAGCATTCGCATAAACAAGTACAAGTGTCCTAGAGAGTAGATTTTTCAAACAAAATCAAAAAAACATATTCCATCAGTATCCACCGTTTCATGTACTTTCAAGACACTTGGAATAGAAAACATTATTCAAATTCCATGCACTTCCCGTGTGTGAAATGACATGAAAGCATTCAACATTTTCCGCGAGACACAATCTTAATTTCGGTTGAGTTATTTTTTTTTTGCACAGAGTAGTTTTTTGAAACATTTTGTAAATTTGTTTTGAAATATCTTGCCATTTTACATGGTATTTTTTCCAATTCAACATTGCCACCCTAACGACAATGATGTAGCAAATATTATATTTTCAGGAATTTTTCTATTGGTATTGAGTGAAAACTGATTTTTTTCTTTTTATACTCATTTTTACACAATATTATAAAACACTCTATGTCAAATAAATGAACCACCCTAATGAAAAATAATGTATTCGATGCTAGTTATAGTGTATATCATTATACAGGCTATTTCGAAAGACTAGCGATCAATTTCATTAAATAAATTCTTAATATTTTGAACTCCGCCTTCCGCATCTGAAACCGCCGTTCTCTACTGCGAAAACTTGCCGAACTTTTTGCGGATACGTTAACCTTTTCTACCTTTTTGTCCATCCTGATACACGTTTTATACAAGCAAGATCTCTAAACCAACTGGGAACTTGAACCTGCCACCAAAACAATCTCATTATGGGAGTAGGAGACAACACACTTTTTTTTCACTCTCTTTTTGACAAAAATCTCAATCATTGGCTGAATGATCATGAATGATCTTTGTTCATCATATGTACATGTTGCGACTAACCCCATATACTCAGCTGTGCACATTTAGATACAGATGTTGTTGTTAGCAGTCACGACAAGAGGCGAATGGTGCGAAGGAAGAGAAAGAGAGTACGCCAGCAGGGATACTATATACATGGTGCTCCTTTGCAATCCTCGTAACTCGTCTTACACATAGATCTGCTTGCAAATGTGAGAAGAGTAAATGTATATCGCACACTGACAGCGATGTTAATGCATCACAAAGGAGATTTATATGTATTCAAAAATCGCTAGAAACGATTTTCTTCCATCGCTGATCACAGTTTGTTGTTCCAGAAGACCTAAGGAAAAAGAAAGTGGACAAATTCGTCAAAAAATACATGCTCTGGTGGTAAACTGAGTAAACCGTACATCACAACGGGTACCATCAACAGCGAAATGTATCGCACCGAGTGCCTCCAGAAGCGTCTATTACCCTATCTGCGGTCCCACGGAGGCGAGGCATTATTTTGGCCGGTCCTCCTGGCATCACGCAATTACGCGCGATCAATGTTGGTTCGCTATAGAGACAATAACGTATTTTTTGTACCAAAAACCACCCCCCAATTTCATAATAAAAGCCAGAGTTCAAAAATCCTCCAAGCTATTAAAGACCGAGTTTGAGTTAAGATAATTACAAATATTTTAGGACAGGAAGGGATTGTTTGATTGGCATAATGTTTTTGGCAAAATTGTAGATTACAATTTTGTCCATCCAAGAAAAAATATGCCTCTCGGAAAAAATATGTTCTTTTAAAAAATCATAACTTTTTTTTCTTGATTTCTACATGATCGGACCGTTTCATTGTTCAAGTAATCTTTTAGAGTTTTTATAAAAACAATATTAGATTTAAAAAAAGCTTTTTTAGATAGGGTATTAGCTGTAATATCGTTAGGTTTTACCTATAAATCGTCAGGGGGTGAATAATGTCCAGATCGGTAATTTCTTGCATGATGGTTCTTCATAATGCAGAATACCTCTCTGCAAAATATTAGTTCTCTATTACTTCATTAACCCCCCGGACAATAATGGGTAAAAACCTGACGATAATAGAGCCCTGATTAATTTTTAATTTACCTTTTTTTTTTTCAAAATAAGTAATTTTTTAGTGTATATTTTTTTCGGAAAGACAAAATTGTTATCTAGGTACAACTTTCCTGAAGACATCATACCGATCGAACAAACTATAAAATGTTGACAAAAACGGAAACCTACTATATATAAAAAAAAACTTAAGTATATTTCTAAGCACTTTGGCAATAACCAGAATTCACAAACGGGAGGTTCCGTTGCAATTTATCCAACTGACAAGCTTCGTTGGTCACTTGAAAAAAAATCAAGAAATCAATAGAAACCCTACATGAACTTATTGCAAACGAACATAGCTTTCTCTATTTGGCCCACAAAAGAAGAACTTCTATTGATTTATTCGTATGTTTGCATTATTCTATTTTGAAAACTTATTAGTAAGAAATAAAGCAACTGCTTACGAAACACGAATCGTAAAATACATCAGCAATTCCACTTTATGGTTACTAGCCAAGTGAAGGGAAATCATGTTCGTCGTCTACCTTAGGAGCTGTATTCTTATTAAACCGAGTACTTTGTTTTGTCATTTTATAATTTCCAAAATTTGTATCGGTTGAAGTTGTGAGACGACTACGTCGTTCGCGTTTTTCTGTGTCTCCTTCACGTATATCGATAACATCCTTTTTATCATTTTCACGTTTACCAGCATTTCTTGTTCCTCTACCACCTCGTCCTCTGGGCCGTCCCATAAGTCCACCTCGCCGCCCATCATTAAAATGGAACTCGATATCCAGAACTTGTTTAGATCTCCCAACTTTTTGGATTTCGTTCTCCTCGTCAGCCTCGACATCTGCCTTTTTTTTATCTAATGCGACCATTTTATCCCATTGTTTAGCATCTTCGCCTTCACCAGCTTTACGAAGATTATATTGCGGCTTTGATCTGTTTGCAGCTATTTGAGCCTTCCACTCATCCAAAGTCATTTCTTTAAGTTCTTCTTCAATAGGGAGTTTCACCTCTTGACCATCATTGATGTTTTCATCTTTTCCTTGCTCAAACATGGTTCCTTTATCTTCCTCAATTTCTTGTGAAAAAACGTCTTGAAAATTATTAAACTCTTTAGCATCGGCTTTTGCACTACCCCAGTTATGCGACCCAGTGCCTTCACGCTTTTCTATAGATTTAACTCCTGTTTTGTTGGAACCCGATTGACGATCAAATTCACGTTTTCCTCGAAGCTCGTAACGTTTTCCAGTTTGAAACTTACGTTGATTATTTTCATCGGAATCACGATTTTTTTTATTTTTTTCATCGCGGCTCTCGGATCCAGGCAAGTTGGGCTTATTGATTTGTCTCCTCTCAAGACTTTTACCAGTGTGATATTTGTTACCATCATCGCGTGCTAAACGAATATTGTCTTTTTGCGTTTCTTTAATAGCATGTTTTTCACCACGCGGATTAATTGTGGAATTATTTCCACCTGCAACTTGTTTCTCCGGGTGCTTATTTTCATTGTTAATTTTGATTTGTGCGGTTTTATTTTCTTTTTCCGCAATTCTAGACACAGTTTTCAAAAGTTGATCACCACCACTCAGGTGCTTTTTCGGAGTTTTTTTTATTTGGGTGACTGTTGTAAATGGATCATCTCCTTCGTCGTCAATGGAGAATAGATCATATCGATTAGCCACATTTATACCGTAGGAAGTGTTCTCCATTTTATAATACTTTTTATAACGCTACTAGAAAAAACAAACATACAAAATCAAAGAAAGACATCTGAATTTCAAAAAAGTTACTTCGCAGTGGTATTATTTAACAATTGCTCTTTTATTAAATGACAATCATGATTAAATACACTCCAGTTAACACAATTTTAAAAAGAAAATGATAGATTTCCGTACTATTTGACAGCACTGCTTTTTATTCGACCTTTCGATACATGGTAGAAACAATCCTTCCAATAAACATTGGGTGTGGCACAAATTAATGCAATAAACTGCGTTAAAGACAGTGAAAACTAGAGATCAGGGTATTGGTGTGGCTGTCAAACTGCTTACATTTTCCATCAGATCAATGCATGATGACGTCATAAAAACCTGATATAATCCACCTAGCGGTCAGACTAAGCCTTTCTCATTCAAACTTATTATTTGTAAAAAAAAATTTACATGACTGCTTAAATCCAATAAAGGTATATTCACTCTTTGGGTTCCAAAATATTGATGTTGTAATTGAAGTATAGAATATGAAATTTGACATATTGTTAGTGCTTAAGAAATAGCGAAATATAAGAAATGACTCTTAATTTCGAACAATTTAATCACGAGCGATACCGGGAACATTCAAATAGTACGATACCACATTTAAGTCATGTCGAGGCCATATATATTGATCAAAGCAGGTATTGTTTTGAGTAGTCTTTGAATTCCTTTTCTTTCCAAAACTTTTGAACCACATATAAAATTGTTATGAAGTTTGTTATTTGTAAGTTTGAGAGATGTCTCGTTTGTATGACACTAGTTATGTTCAAATAAGTCGTGTAATACTTGAGATAATAGACTTTTATTGTTTTGACAATTTAATACATAACGGTTGCTTAAGTTCGATTATAATCAAATGAAAAGGGAACGTATAGGGCAGCCAAACTTTGAAACCACGTGTTCAATCATAATTCATCAGTTAACCCTAAACTAGCTTGTTCATCTGATATCAATATTGTTCAAATCGGTTGTGTAGTTTCTAAGATAATGAAGTATCGTGATTTTCACATTTCGCTACATTACAGACGAAGTTACAGTCCGATTACAGTAAAATTCAATAAAGTGTTATGAGGCAGCTGGACCTTTCATTAGACACTAATTTTGTGGAAATCGGTTCAACCATCTCTGAGAAAAGTGAGTGAGTTTATGTAGTCTTCGAAATATCCCAAGGAACAATTTGGAAGCTGTTATGAGAGCATATGTCGAACAAAAGCAGTGTAGAAGCAACCGGTGCTGAATAAACAACACGTTGAATTATTTCAAAGATAACTAGAACAAGATACCTAACCTCCATATTTTTCATACATTTTGAACACGACCGATTTCCGACGGTTAGTGTGACTTAAATTCTCATAAAATTGTCACTATGCGCAAAACCAATTTATCGTGCATAGTCCGTCGTTGAGCTGATCAAGATTGTATATGAAAAAGGTGTAGCAGTTTGGTCAGCTCGACGCTTAAGATAACATCAAAAACATCATATCAAGAAGACTGGCATCTCTGGATCGATCCCATATAAATGACAAGTGTCAAATCAAACAGCGGACTCCATCTATTAAAGGTGGAAGTTTGCATCGCTGCGAAGACAGAGTGGGCGTATGTGGTGGTCCAACCTGTGCGATCGGCTTGCATTCGCATCGCCAGCACACACACTAGCATGCCTCAGTTCCACTTTTACTTGTAAGACTGCGCTGCCAAAACTGTCGCTCAGTCTCAGGCAGAGTTCCCAGTCTTCTTGATATGATGTTTTTGATAACATGCAGATTAATGATATTGTCATTTTTTGCACTTAATGCTATTTATTGCCATATTTTTTGCACTTCAAAGTACGAAAGAAAAGTGTGAAGACTGTCAGAGTGGGAGTTTATATTGAGGGGTTATATTTATTTTCAGGTCCCATTCTACCAAAACTTAAAGTTTGATATGTTACGAGCCAGGTTTCAAAACCATAGATCATTGCACACGAAAAATAACCTCACTTTTCTGACACTTCCCACGGGTTTGTTTACAATGCGTTCCATTCACTTTTTATGCGATAGGAGTGAAAATGGATGATACGAGTACGAAAAAGATGAGAAAACTCTCCGCCTATGCGAATTCGTTATTGTGATCTTTTGGTTTATTCTTGGAAACGCAATTTTTAAAAAGACAATTCCGCATTTTTATTCGAGCCGAAGATTTTACTATGTAAACAAACCCGCGACAACTGACAAATCCCTTTCTTCTTCTTGTTTTGTGAAGTCATCGTGCAATGATCTATTGTGCATAAGGTCAGGTTCACCGGGGCCAATGGAATATAAAAAGGTACGGAGATGGTTTGAGTTTCGGGTTTAAAGGGTTTTGCCTTTCTCCTAGAAAGGTATAGCAATCACTGAAAATACAAAGGTATAAAAGTGCTCCAAAGGGTCGAATCTCGTATATCAATCGACTTAGTTCGACGAGCTGAGCATTTTCTGTATGTGTGTGTATGTATGTAACGGTCTCCCAATCTCATTCGATTTTCTCAGAGATGGCTGAACCGGTTTTCATGAAACTAATTGCAAATGAAAGGTCTAGTTGCCCCATAAGACCCTATTGAATTTTATTGTAATCGGATTTTTAGTTTCGAGGTTATGTATCAAAATGTGAAAATCACAAAACTTCATTATCTCAGAAACTACAGAACCGATTTGAACAAAATTTATATCAAAAGAACGGGCTTGTTTTTTGAACTATTTGTGAAATAATTTTATAATGATTGGATATGTAGTTCAAAAGTTATGCAAAGAAACGTGTTTCAAACACTATTTAAACTCACTCACTTTTCTCAGAGATGGCTGAACCGATTTTCACAAAATTAGTGTCATATGGAAGGTCTTGTTGCCCCATAAGACCCTATTGAATTTTTTTGTTATTGGACTTTAACTTTGTCCGTTATGTATAATAATGTGAAATCAGGCTATGACAAGAAACATGTTTCTAAGACTGTTTGAACTCACCCACTTTACTCAGAGATGGATGGACCGATTATCACAAAATAAGTTGCAATAGAAAGGTCTAGTTGCCTGATAAGACCCTATTGAATTTTTTTTGTAATCGGACTGTAACTTTGTCTGTTATGTATCAAAATGTAAAATTAATGAAACTCCTTTATCTCAGAAACTACACAACTGATTTGAACAAAATAGGTACCAAATGAACGGGCTGTCTTTAAAACCCCTAAATAACGAATTTTATGATGATTGAACATGTAGTTCGAAGGTTATGAAAAGAAACGTTTTCAGAAAACTTTTTTAAATTCACTCTTTGACAAAATCGAAAAGAATGCTGCTCTTAGGCTCATAATAGTTGCCCTAGAAGGAAAAAAATTCACAGGAAAAGCTATAATTTTTCATTTTTTCTTAGTTTGACCTTCGGGGCAACACTTGTGTTGATCAGTGTAATCGGACTTCTATTTTATCCATTATGTGTTAAATTGTAAAAATATTGAAAATCTCTTCTTTCAAAGATTACACGACTTATTTAAAGAAAACAGGTGTCACAAATTCGGATTTCAAAATGAAGTATGAAGTTGATTGCTGGGCTCTGAGCATCATCCCGGGTACTGAAAAACTCACATTGGGTAATGTTTGTCCCTTTTAGACTGGTAGAAACCGGAAGCTACTGTCTAGAAATTTAAAATGGCACCTGAAGATGATTTCTGATCTCATGGTATCATGCCGCTTCCCCAAATCGTATTGGATGATATTTGTCACTTTAGGCTGTTGATCGGAAACTGTCGCCATCTTCGCCATAGAAATACCCAGATTAGGCAGTTCGGCAATTTTATGATGGATTTTATGATTATCAGGCAACCAGAAGTGGTCATCTGGATTGAAAATGCTATTTTATTCACGACACGTCAAAACGGTACAACAAACTGTAATGGCCGGACAACATTCTACATTTATGCGCATTTACAGCATCGCACATGACAGCTATGCTGCCGTGGCGAGCCCTGCGACTTTGCGCTGCGTCGGTTGAACGAGAAAATATGCGCAGCGCAACAGGGTTGTCCACAACATCTCCCCTCTTAATAGAGGTGGTACGGGTCGAACCTTAGCGGCGATCTTCGAAACCTTGAAGAGCACCTAGGGAGATCTGCCACCGGCTCCACTTCGATAGCAGACTCAAACTCACTTGATGTTGTTGATGACGATGAGCCAGATGGGACAACGGCCGAGAACTCGTGGCGTGGCGTAGACGTAGCACGAATCGGACCAGAACTTCGCACGGTTCCTTCTGAACTATACAATGGTACTGATGTAGGCGAAGGCGATCGGTGCGACGGCATGGGGTTAACCGGCGTCAGGGTCGGCGTACCTGGCGATAGTCTTGGAAGATCCCAAGCATCCAACAGTATGTCGAGCGGTAGTGAATGCTGATTCGAGGCAGCTTGCTCAGCGGATTGCTTTGATGTGGTGGTAGCAGCAGAGCGACTCCGAAGTTGGTTGACATGAGAGCGTAGCATTCGTCGATCTTAGACCCACACGTTGTACATCACGTTTCCTATCTTCTCGATGACGACACCGGGGGCCCATTTCCAACCATTCTGACCATAGAGTTTAGCGTATAAGGGGTCCTTTTTGCCGAAGGTCCTTGGTTCCTTGCGGTCGTCGTTCGTACCGGCGGGGGACGCAGAAGCTCGAGGCACGTCCGGATGAGAAGGCGCGCGAGAAGGCGCGTGCGATTCTCGACGTCGTTCTCCGATTTCAAACCACAGACGTAGACCAAGCTCTTGAATTGCTCTTCGGAGAGCTTGCCAAGCTCAAACTCCACGAAAGCTTTATTTACTCGGCAAGCGAAAGCCACATGGTCTTCTACAGGATTCTTCGCAATCTGCAGGCATCGGTAACGACGGCTAATTACCGATTCTTCAGCTCCGAACAGGCTCTTGAGCTTAGCCACCGTTTCGGCAAACGTGAAATTTTTCGGCAACTTTGGTAAAATGTAACTCACATACCTCTCATGTTCAGATGCACCCAATTTCCGCAGTAAAAGGCGGACTTTTGCTTCGTCGTCCAGCTTAGCAGCATCCTTCTCGAAGAGATCATCGTATCTCGAGTACCACGCAGCAAACGTCACGTTGGAGTCGGCTTCGAAACGGAATTCCTTGATATTGCTGGCCAGAGAGTCAAGGATGAGTTCCGTGTTGGGTGGTACTTGCACTTTGATGGACGAAGCGAAGGATTGAAAAAGACGTTCTTGCCTTTCATCGTTCCTCTGCTGTTGCTGAGTAAATTGCTGCTGCTGCCGGGCAAATTGGACCAACATGTCATAATGCTGCTGCTGCATCATGGTCAACATTTGCACGAACATGTCGTTATTGAGCTGGGCTTGCGGTTGGTGGGGCGGGATGGACGCAAATTGCTGCTGCTGGGCCGTAGAAACTGGAACGAATGGCGGCTGCTGCTGCTGGTGCACGTGATTTGCCGAGGCGCCGGCACCATTTTGTCCATTGTTACTCGCCATCGCGCTTTCACTCCACTTTCTTTTCTTCCGCGCGGGAGGAGAAATATTGGCTGTTTTCTAACGACGAAAAACAACCCTCACTCGCGATTACTCGTCGCCACTTTTGAACCGTGGTACCCCGGGAATGATACTCGAAAGGCTCCTTACATCTGAGTAAATAAACGGTTCCGATTACAACTAATTAAAAGCTATTTTATTCACGACACGTTAAAACGGTACAACAAACTGTAATGGCCGGACAACATTCTACATTTATGCGCATTTACAGCATCGCACATGACAGCTATGCTGCCGTGGCGAGCCCTGCGACTTTGCGCTGCGTCGGTTGAACGAGAAAATATGCGCAGCGCAACAGGGTTGTTCACAACATCCAGGTTTCAAGAACCCATATTGATTGGTATTAGGCCATTCATTGGATGCCTCTCAGAAACGATCAGTAATATCAACTGCGTTAAAGAATTCCAATTTCACTGATAAGATCATTCAAATTAATGTATAGAAACAACATTTAATTATACATTATTTAAAATCTACTGACTAACGTTGACTTAAAGAATCTGAATATTTATAGGCAGTATATGAGTACAAATCGATTATACCACAGTCAAAAACAAATTTGCATCATATAGTTGAAAGAATTTAATGTTATTTGCATGTATATGTGTTAATTCATATTCATATCGTCGGTTTCGTGCAACACTGGCACAACTCAAAAAACATAGTTTCGAGAAAAACGTGTTTGAAAATTTGCGTCAAAAATTTATTTTTGGGTTTTCAAGAAAACTTTGAAGTGTAAGATTACCAATCCTTATTTAACACCTTTGGGTCTATTATGCACATATTACGTGCTCACGTTTTCCAAGTCAAAACCTTATTTTCACTAACTTTATGGAGAAATTTCGATTTGTGCAGCAAGCACTTTTACTCATAACTCTGGAATTTTTGTGATTTTCGAAATGGGATTTCGTGTGATGAAACTTTACAGTATTTGGCATCGTTTGCCATCAAAAACTCAAAAATGCAAAATTTTGAGTTGTGCCAGTGTTGCACGAAGACGACGATATGTTACATTTCAAATGTTCGGTATAGATGTGCTGTTGGCTACCAAAATTTTTGACGTAGAATACGTCTTACGGCAACAATTAGGGATCATTCAAATAATGCATAACGCGCTCAGTGGTGGGGGGTATTCAGCGAAGCGTTATATTGCATGTGGCAAACATGTAAAATTGCGTTACATGGGGGTGGGTGGGTATTGAAAATTGCCGAATTCCGCGTTATGTAATATTTGAATGGTTCCTTACAGGGAGCCAATTTCAATACAGGGATCCAATTTCAAAACCGGAAACATCGAGAGCGTTACAAAAATTGTCCAATTTCAAACGTTTTAAACCCAGTCAGTTTCCAACCGATTTCTGTCATTTTTGCAGCAATCGATTGGAAAATCATTGAGGCACTCGTCCAAATGCAGAATATTGTAATCTGATTGTTCAAACTATTGTAATATTGAAAATTGTTGAACATTGTCGAAACGCAAATGTCGACTTTTGATTGGTCGCTTGCTGCCTTTCCTTAAAAAGGACGACAGAATGGAGTACCTAGTTAGCCGGGAATGCACTCTTCGGGCTATATAAGAGACTGTTTCTCATCAAGCAAATCAGTTTACTAGCAGCAGGCAGCAGCAGCGGACATGAACACCGATGGCAGTAGGCGAAGTGGATCAGCAGCGGGCAACAGCGGCGGTGGTAGTGGTTAGCTGCAGTTCTTACCTCTTTCAGTTCGGCTTCCCTTCGATCTGAGTTGGACCCCACCAGCGGTAATCCGATTCAGATATCGTTGGGTGAATTCAACCCGAAACTGAAAGAGACTCGCACCGCCAGGTGATTTGAGAAGCCACCATCATCCAGCGTATGTAGGGTGTATGCACATAACGTGTGTGAATATTTGTAGCGTATATCCCTAACATATAAAGTATGTGGCTTGCTATATAGCGTGTGTGTATGTTTATGGCGTGTATGCATGTCTGTAGCGCGTGTGTGCATGTTTATAGCGCGTGTGGCACCACCACGGCCATTTTCATATATACATAATTGGTAATAAATCACCTCATGTAGAATTTAATTATCACTGTAAATCTTCCAAAACTAAATAAAAATTTGCCATGTTGAAAAAATATTCACTTGTCATGGCATTGACAAACACAATTAACCTCAAAGTTTATCTGAAGAATTTCTGAGCTAGTGAGCCTGAACTACATAATTTTTCGCGCGAGTCTTACTAATTGCAGCAATCAGTTGTAAAATTATCTACGCTATCGTAAAATGCAGAAAATTGTTATTTGAACTGTTATATTATAGATGGAGAATGCACTACTTGCCCTTGTCTATAGCCTCTTCGTAGCCACTGCCTAAATTAAGATATCTTAGTGCAACTTAATACAAAAGACAGCCATAAATATGCTGACCAGACGTACCGTTTTAAACGGGACAGTACCGTTTTTTCGACTATTTTTGACCGTCCCGTCTTTTTGCCATTTTGTACCGTTTTCGGATACTCCTTGAAAAAATCTTAAATAGAGCTTTGAATTGAAATTTTCCTAAATGGAAAATAAGTTTCCAAGCAGCCAGGATTTTTCTAATATTACTGAGTTTAGTGCATTCCTGACAGTAACGCACCACTGGAAGGACATCCGGAGCTCTTCTATCGTGAACTGATGAAAAAGTCACGCTTGAAAGCTGAGACCATGATAATTGTTAGTCAAAATCTCGATCATCGTGGTGTAGTGGTTATCACATCCGCCTAACACGCGGAAGGCCCCCGGTTCGATCCCGGGCGGAAACATAAAAAAAATCTCGATCATCATGTGACAAGTTTCAGGAACTCATTGCTTAAAATCACACTCTTCAGGATCGGGCAAGTTCATCAAAGCAATGAATATAGGTTTGTATGCTTTGGTAGGTAAAAAATTCCAAAAATTATTTAAACATGTGTCCCGTTTTTTGAACCCATTTGTCCCGTTTTTATCCCGAGAAAATCTGGTCAGCCTAGCCATAAAATAATTCAATTTCATTCTTGTTTTGGATACGGCAGCAAGTGAAACCGCGGTGCCGGCTACAGAGGTAAACGTCATCTGGAGCAAAGAGACTATTAAATTATTTACCCCCAATTGAGTGTATTCCCAAACCTATTCCAAGAAATACATTGACATAAGACAGGCTGTCGTATTATACGTTATCTCTGCCGTCGTGTCTTATCAACAACCTCTTCAACTTTTTGTTTAGAATGAATAACAAATCCAGTAGAAATAATCAAAGTGTATTTTTTATATGTTGGAGTAAATCTATTTTAACAAATTATAAGTTCGAAGGAGAAAGGCTGGGTCTCACCGCTAGGTGGATTAATTTAGGTTTTTCTCTTAATAGTGATAACGTAGAAGTCAAAAAACAATGTCCAAAAATCAATGTTCGGTATATTTTTTGCCTTTCTCCTAGAAAGGTATAGCAATCACTGGAACAACCAAAAGTATAAAAGTGCTCCAAAGTGTCGAATCTCGTATATCAATCGACTTAGTTTGACGAGCTGAGCATTTTCTGTATGTGTGTGTGTATGTGTGTGTGTAACGCTCTCCCAATCTCACTCGATTTTCACAGAGATGGCTGGACCGATCTTCATGAAATTAATTGCAAATGAGAGGTCTAGTTGCCCCATAAGACTCTATTGAATTTCATTGCAATCGGATTTTTAGTTTAGAGGTTATGTTCAAAAATGTGAAAATCACGAAACATCATTATCTCATAAACTACTCAACCGATTTTAACAATATTGGTATCAAATGAACGAGCTACTTATTAAAAATACCTTAACTTTTGAGTTTCATGGAGATTGAACATGCGGTTCAGAAGTTATTTAAAGAAACGTGTTTTGGAGTGTGTTTAATCTCACTCATGTTTCTCAGAGATGGCTGAACCGATTTTCATAAAATCAGTGTCAAATGGAAGGTCTAGTTGCCCCATAAGACCCTATTGATTTGTTTTGCAATCGGATTATTACTTTGCCTGTTATGTTTAAAAATGTGAAATCCAGCTACGAAAAGGATCATATTCCGAAGACTACTCAAACTCACTCACTTTTCTCAGAGATGGCTGAACCGATTTCCACGAAATTAGTGTCAAATGAAAGGTCTAGCTGCCTCATAACACCTTATTGAATTTCAATGTAATCGGACTGTAACTTCGTCTGTAAAGTACCAGAATGTGAAAATCACGAAACTTCATTATCTCAGAAAGTACACAACCGATTTGAACAATATTGGTATCAAATGAACGGGCTAGTTGAAGGTTAATTGATGAATTTTATAGTGATTAAACACGTGGTTCAAAAATTGTGAAAAGAAACATGTTCCGGTGACTTTTCAAATTCACTCGTTTTCCCGAAAATGGCTGGACTAAATTCAACAATCTGAGTGTCAAATGAAAAGTTTGGCTTTCCTATAGGTTCCCATTTTATTTTACTATAATCGTATTTTCATTCCAACCGTTATGTATTAAATTATAAAAACAACGGAAGTCTATTATCTCAAAGATCACACGACTTATTTGAACATATCTAGTGTCATTTGAACAGGTTGTCTCTCAAACTCACAAGTAAGAAATTTCATAGCAATTAGATATGTGGTTCAAAAGTTATGAAAATAAACTAAATTCAAAGACTATTTAAAACTGTAACTGCTTTGATCAAAACATATGGCCTCAACACAATTTAAATTTGGTATTGTGCTATTCGTACGTTCCCGGTACTGCTCGTGATTGAAGTGTTTTCTGTGTGTGTGTGTGTGTGTGTGTGTGTGTGTGTGTGTGTGTGTGTGTGTGCAGATTTTTATTTTCACTCA
Organism: Wyeomyia smithii; assembly: GCF_029784165.1. Lineage (NCBI taxonomy): Eukaryota > Metazoa > Arthropoda > Insecta > Diptera > Culicidae > Wyeomyia > Wyeomyia smithii. The sequence goes on along the minus strand of NC_073696.1, from coordinate 149,357,410 downwards.
CTTTTCTCAGAGATGGCTGGACCGATTTTAATGAAATTATATGCAAATGAAAGTTCTAGTTGCCCCATAAGACACTACTAAATTTCATTGTAATTGGATTTTTATTTTAGAGGTTATGTTTAAAAATGTAAAAATCACGAAATATCAATATCTCAGAAACCAAACAACCGATTTCAATAAAATTGGTATCAAATGAACGGGCTATTTTAAAAACCCCTAACTTTTGAATTTTATATAGACTGAACATGTGGTTCAAAAGTTATAAAAAGAAACGTCTTCTGAAGACTGTTTAATCTCACTAATGTTTCTCAGAGATGGCTGGACCGATTTCCACAAAAACAGTGTCATATGGAAGGTCTAGTTACTCCATAGGACCTTATTGATTTTTTTGCAATCGGATTGTTACTTTGCCTGTTATGTTTAAAACTGTGAAATCTAGCTATGAAAAGAAACATATTCCGAAGAATACATAAACTCACTCACTTTTCTCAGAGATGGCTGAACCGATTTTCACGAAATAAGTGTCAAATGAACGGTCTAGCTGACTCATAACACCCCATTGAATTTTACTGTAATCGAACTGTAACTCCGTCTGTAATGAACCGAATTGTGAAAATCACGAAACTTCATTATCTCAGCAGGTACACAACCGATTTGGTCAATTGTATTATCAGATGAACAGGCTAGTTAAGGGTTAACTGATGAATTATGATTTAACACGTGGTTTCAAAGTTTGGTTGCCCTATACGTTTCATTTGATTATAATCGAACTAAGCAACCGTTATGTATTGAATTGTTAATAAAACAACGAAATTCTAACATCTCAAAGATTACACGACTTAATTGAACATTACTAGTGTCATACGAACGAGTCATATCTCAAACTTACAAATAACAAACTTCATAACAATTTGATATGTGGTTCAAAAGTTATGGAACGAAAAGAAATTCAAAGGCTATTTAAAACTATACCTGCTTTGATCAATATATGTGGCCACAATATAATTTAAATGTGCTATCGTACTATTTGAATATTCCCGGTATCGCTCGTGATTGACTTGTTCGAAATTAAGAATCATTACTTTCATTTCGCTATTTATTGAGCATTTACTTTACGTCAAATTTCATATTTTATACTTATATTACAACATCATTATTTTAGAACCCAAAAAGTGAATACACATTTATTGGATTGAAGCGTTCATGTAAATCTATTTTTACAAATAATAAGTTTGAATGAGAAAGGCTTAGACTGACCGCTAGGTGGATTAGTTTAGGTTTTTCAAGAAATTTTCACAAGTTATGACAGTTTACGACTGAAAATGCCTACCTGCATCGTTAAACAATGCAAAATACCGTTAAAATGGCGTTTGCTCGTTGACCGAGATCTACGTCAAAACCCCAACACGTGCTTCTGTTTGCCTTTTTTTCGTTACTAATACAGAAAAATGTCTTCTTCCATTCCGAGTTGTGCTCTCGTCGTGTTCGGTCGCAATTTTATTTCGATCTCGATAGTGCCGACCAGTAATTCGCCTTCAAGGTCACCGTGCATTGTATTGCGTGTGCACTGCTGCTCGTTGCCGTCGTCTATTGAAGACAAAAGAACGCATCATCGCCTTTTGCCACCGTACGCCACAGACTGTGCGTTGTGTCGCTACTGCGAGAGATCCAGTACCCGGCGCACTGCTGTTTGGCTGTATTGGTGCTGCTGTGTGGCTGGAACAGCTGCAGCTTTTGCTACCGGACTCTTGTGTGAAGGACTGGAGATTGGCATCGCCCGTGCGCTGATTGTGGTGGAGAGCGGCTGCAGAAGCTAAGTGGTTTTTTTTCTACAATATTATTTGCTGATTGGCATTTTGCGTGTGTGGCTCACGCGTCCAACATGGACGACGAACGCGGGGATGAAAACCCGCTCGTTCCACCGCCTAGCCCTCCCGGATACAAAGTTCCAAGGGTTAAAAATGGGGCCCCGCAGGAAGCTACCCATCGGCTTAAGCAGTATCCGGAGGGCAAAGCTGGTATTGGGGCTGTATTTTTCCGGCCGAAAGTAAAAGCATTGAACACAATGCAAATCTGTAGAGATCTGGCACGGTTTACAGCCGTGACTGAAATTACCAAAGTACGCCCGAATAAGCTGCGTGTTTTGGTGTCCGACCTCAAGCAAGCAAACGAGATTGCTGCTTGTGAGCTCTTCACGCGGGAGTACCACGTGTACATTCCAGCTCGCGTAGTTGAGATTGACGGTGTGGTCAGCGGATCGAGTCTGACCGTCGAGGACCTGTTGAAGGCTGGAGAAGGCATCTTCAAGGATTCCAGCCTTAAACCAGTCAAGATACTCGAATGTAAGCAATTACATTCAGTATCGCTCGACAAGGGTGTAAGAACTTACACCCCATCAGACTCTTTTCGCGTGACTTTCGCCGGGTCTGCTCTGCCGAGCTATGTGCTCGTGGACATGGTGCGTCTACCCGTGCGCTTGTTTGTACCGCGGGTAATGAATTGCCTAAAGTGCAAACAGTTGGGCCATACGGCTTCCCACTGTGGCAATAAAGCACGTTGTGGAAAGTGCGGAGAGCAACATGCGGATGACGCCTGTAATAAGGGTGCTGAAAAGTGCTTTTATTGTGGGCAGACTCCGCATGAGCTGTCTGCATGTCCCGCGTACAAACAGCGCCAAGAGAAGATAAAGCGGTCTCTGAAAGAGCGCTCTAAGCGCACTTTCGCAGAAATGCTCAAATAGGCCCCTGCCACCAAACTGGTTTCCCCGAATCTTTTTGAGGTCTTGTCATCCGATGAGTCTGATTCTGACGAGAAGAAAAAACTAGAAAGAGAAAAAACCTCTCTTCCCCTAGACTTCCCAGGAAGGGACAGAGAAGGTCTTCATCTGAAGTGACTGATACTAAGAAACAAAAAAGTGCTGTACAAAATCCGAAGCAAACTCCTCCGGGATTGGCAAAACTGAATTCAAGTAAGGAGGTTCCAGCACTTCCAGGAACATCAAAAAACCCAACTGTTCCTTCTTTTTCGTCCAAGATTCAGCCAGAATCTGGACTGCTGAAGTTTTCAGATATTGTGGACTGGATTTTTGAAAATTTCAACATAACTGATCCTCTTAAAAGTCTTCTGCTGGCATTTCTACCAACACTTAAAACGTTTTTGAAGCAGTTGACTGCTAAATGGCCCCTCCTTGCAGCGATCGTATCCTTCGATGGCTAAATCATCGGCTGAGATGAAGGATTCTATCTCTGTCTTACAGTGGAATTGTAGAAGTATCATCCCCAAAATTGATTCACTTAAAGTTTTGATTAATAAGCATAAATGCGATGCATTTTCCCTCTGTGAAACTTGGCTCACTTCAAATGTAGATCTTAACTTCCATGATTTTAATATAATTCGCCTTGACCGAGACACCCCTTACGGAGGAGTACTTCTAGGGATTAAGAAGTGCTATTCTTTCGATCGTATTAACCTCCCCTCGGTTCCAGGCGTCGTAGCTGTCGCATATCAAATGACAATACAAGGTAAAGAGCTTTGTATTGCCTCAATATATATTCCTCCCAGAGCACAGGTTGGGCAACGACTGCTTTTTGATTTAATAGAACTTCTTCCCTCGCCACGTTTGATTTTGGGAGACTTCAACTCTCATGATGTGGCTTGGGGTTCCCCTTCTAATGATAACCGTTCCTCTTTGATATATAACCTCTGCGACGACTTCGACATGACAATATTAAACAACGGGGACATGACACGCGTTCCGAAATATCCAGCGCGCCCCAGTGCTTTGGATTTATCTTTATGTTCAACATCGCTACGGTTGGATTGCATATGGAAGGAAGTCCTTGATCCCCACGGTAGCGATCATTTGCCTATCCAAATTTCAATTGATAATGGTTCAACTCGCACGCGATCAGTTGATATTCCGTATGACCTCACACGGAATATCGATTGGAAGTTATACGAGAAAATGATTTCAGAAGCTGTCGAGTCGATTCAACATCACCCACCACTTGAAGATTATAACCTCCTCGCGGGCTTGATTCTCGACGTCACGTTGCAAGCCCAAACGAAGAAATATCCCGGCGTGACTATCAAAGAACGGCCTCCCACTCCGTGGTGGGACAAAGAGTGCTCCGATGTCTACACGGAAAAATCCGACGCGTTTAAGGCCTTCTTTTGGGAGACAGGTAAACCCGACGACTTTAAGCGGTATTTGGAGCTTGATACCAAGTTTAAAAGCTTGATCCGAGCAAAGAAACGCGGATATTGGCGTCGGTTCGTAAACGAAACGTCGAAGGAGACATCGATGAGCACTCTTTGGAACACAACCCGAAGAATGCGAAATCGTATAACGGTCAACGAAAGCGAGGAGTCTTCAAGTCGGTGGATATTTGATTTTGCCAGGAAAGTATGTCCGGACTCTGTTCCTGCGCAAAACTTTGTTCGCGATACGTCTCCGTGCCACGACGCGATAGAATCACCTTTTACGATGGCAGAATTTTCAGTTGCCCTCCTGTCCTGTAACAATAACGCACCTGGGCTAGATAGAATCAAATTCAACATGTTGAATAACTGCCAACTGCCAAGAGGCGCTTGTTGAACTTGTTCAATAAGTTCCTGGAGCAAAATATTCTACCGCAGGATTGGTGGCAAGTGAAGGTGATCGCCATCCAAAAACCGGGAAAACCAGCTTCTGATCACAACTCTTATAGGCCGATTGCAAAGCTATCCTGTATCCGGAAATTGATGGAAAAAATGATAATCCGTCGTTTAGACCATTGGGTCGAATCAAATGGTCCACTATCAGATACTCAATTTGGCTTCCGCCGTGCCAAAGATACGAATGATTGTCTTGCGTTGCTTTCTACAGAAATTCAGCTAGCATATGCTCGCAAAGAACAAATGGCTTATGTGTTCTTGGACATTAAGGGGGTTTTTGATTCCGTTTCTATTGACATTCTTTCGGGCAAACATCACCGACAAGGATTTTCACCGATTTTAAACAACTTTTTGCATAATTTGTTGTCCGAAAAGCATATGCATTTTACGCATGGTGATTTGGCAACTTTTCGCATTAGCTACATGGGTCTTCCCCAGGGCTCATGCTTAAGCTCCCTCCTCTATAATTTTTATGTGAATGACATTGACGCATGTCTGGCAAATTTATGCACGATAAGACAACTTGCGGACGATAACGTGGTTTCTGTTACAGGAGCCAAAGCTGCCGATTTGCAAGGACCATTGCAAGATACCTTGGACAATTTGTCTGCTTGGGCTTTACAGCTTGGTATCGAATTCTCTACGGAGAAGACTGAGATTGTTATTTTTTTCTAGGAAGCGCGAGCCTGCTCAGCTCCACTTACAGTTAATGGGTGAAACGATTTCTCAGGTTTTGGTATCTAAATATCTTGGTGTCTGGTTCGATTCGAAAAGCACCTGGGGATGACACGTTCGATATTTGATGAAAAAATGTCAACAAAGAGTGTATTTTCTCCGGACAATTACTGGATCATGGTGAGGCGCCCATCCAGGAGACCTTATAAGGCTTTACCAAACAACGGTATTGTCGGTGCTTGAGTATGGGTGTTTCTGCTTCCGCTCCGCAGCAAACACCCATTTAATCAAGCTGGAACGATTGCAGTATCGTTGTTTGCGTATTGCCTTGGGTTGCATGCATTCGACCCACACGATGAGTTTGGAAGTTTTGGCGGACGTTCCTTCATTAAAAGGCCGCTTTTGAGTTCTGACTACTCGTATTCTCATCAAATGTGAGGTTTTGAACCCCTTGGTAATTGAAAATTTCGATAGGCTAGTTGAACTTAATTCTCAAACCCGTTTCATGACTGGATATTTCAATCACATGTCTCAAAGTATAAATCCTTCCTCATACACCTCCAATCGTGTCAACTTGTTAGATACTTCTGTTTCTACTGTGTTTTTCGATACATCCATGATAGAAGAAACTCGTGGAATCCCGGATCATTTACGCGTGCAGCAGATCCCTAAAATATTTTATAACAAATTTAAAAACATCAACTGCGACAATGCGTTTTATACTGATGGATCACTTCTCAACGGGTCCACTGGCTTCGGTATCTTCAACAATAATTTTACCGCCTCCTACAAGCTCGATAATCCTGCTTCTGTTTACGTCGCAGAATAGGCTGCAATTCAGTATACCTTAGGGATTATTGAAAAAATGCCCACGGACCATTACTTAATCTTTACGGACAGTCTCGGTTCTATTGAGGCTCTCCGATCGATGAAGGATGTAAGGTACTCTCCGTATTTCCTGGGGAAAATACGGGAACATCTGAGTGCTTTATCCGAAAAATCTTCTCAGATTACCTTAGTGTGGGTCCCTTCTCAATGTTCCATTCCGGGCAATGAGAAAGCGGACACTTTGGCTAAGGTGGGCCCAACAAACGGTGATATTTACAACAGACCAATTGCCTACAATGAATTTTTCAAATTTTCTCGTCAGAATACGCTTGTCAACTGGCAGGCCTCGTGGGATAAGGGAGAACTGGGGAGGTGGCAACACAGCATCATCCCCAAGGTTTCCACCAAACCTTGGTTTCGGGGGTTTGATGTAGGACGAGATTTCATTCGCATGATGTCTCGGATTATGTCCAACCACTACGGGTTAGATGCACATCTCCTGCGCATTGGGCTGGCGAGCAGTAATCATTGCGTTTGTGGATCGGGGTATCAAGACATTGAACACGTGGTTTGCCTTTAGCTTATGAGATATTTTAGACCATAAGGCATTAGACTTAATTGGCTCCGTAAAACATTAATTTGTATTGTGCCGTGTCAAATAAATGTGAGAACAAAAAAAATTTCTTCTTCTTCCTCACCTTTGTATACCTCATTGCACCGGGGCACCCGATTTTTGCTTTATTAACCTCGGCAAGAGTGGAAAACTTAGCTGTAGAGTGTGCTCATAGCGGTTATCAGGAAGTTCTGATGGAGGGCTTTATTTTAAATGATGCGCTGATAATTCTTGATTCTCCCGGAAAGTTTCATGTTTGAGAACTAAACATTCGTACACATTATTATCATTTTTTGGATGGCGGTACCGTACAGTCACCCACATGGATACTGAAAAAATTGTTTCACCTTTCAGCAGTCATGTCTTGGTGTTGTCGTCAGTTGATTTTGACGTTAAGTATACATCATATCAACAGTGTATAAATTAGTTCGACTTTTGCTCACGCGCAGCGACAATAATGTCCGATGAATTCTGCAAGAGTCAGGTATCTTGTTCTAGTCATCTTTGATTATTTGTTATACAAACGTTGTATTATACTTTGTTTATGTACTTATCCAACAATGAACTCTAGCTTAACAGAAGTTGTTTAAGCGTTTGCAAAAGATTACCAGCAACACTAACATATATGTGCTGCGTAACGGCGCTTTAAAGGGCTCCATTCATCAGTGGCGTTATCGCTTAATAAAAACTATTTGAACGTATCAAACGGCAACCCGGCAACTGTTATTCTGCAAGTGTTGTTCAAGTGCTGCATACATGCGTTTGAAATCTTTTTAGATGCAATTCTTCAGTTCTTCTAGATGCGAACGTTAGATCACTAGTTTTGTGAAACATCCTTCTAAACGCGTCGTATGGTTGGTTTATTACAGTGTCTAAAGTTTTTTTTAAATTGCTTGAAAAGAGTTCTGTAATTTTATAGCTTATTAAGCTATTAATAGACGGATTTCGGTAAAACAAAAGATTAATAAGCTGGTACTCAACTCAAGTGACTGTTGGGTAATGATCTTGTTTATTAGTAAACCAAAGGTTGCTCTATTGGTAATAATAATTTAAGCGAACATTTAGATAGCTTAATGTAATCTTATATTAAAAAAAAAAACAATGTGCAATGAAAAAAGTCCCGAAAGAGTCGTTTATTAAAACATAAACATTTCATTTCTTACATTCAACAGGTATACATGGTTTTGAACCTTTTTTGTCCAGGTTCTAGTCTTTAATTACATCTAGACAAAGATGACTAGAACAAGATACCTGACTCTTGCAGAATTCATCGGACATTATTGTCGCTGCGCGTGAGCAAAAGTCGAAATAATTTATACACTGTTAATATGATGCATACTTAACGCCAAAATCAACTGACGACAACGCCAAGACATGACTCCTGAAAGGTGAAATTTTTTTTTCAGTATCCATGTGGGCGACTGTACGGTACCGCCATCCGAAAAATGATAATAATGTGTACGAATGTTTAGTTCTCAAACATGAAACTTTCCGGAAGAATCAAGAATTATCAGCGCATCATTTGAAATAAAGCCCACCATCAGAACTTCCTGATAACCGCTATGAGCACTCTACAGCTAAGTTTTCCACTCTTGCCGAGGTTAATAAAGCAAAAATCGGGTGCCCCGGTGCAATGAGGTATACAAAGGTGAGGAAGAAGAAGACATTCGTCTGTATTAGTAACGAAAAAAAGGCAAACAGAAGCACGTGTTGGGGTTTTGGCGTATATCTCGGTCAACGAGCAAACGCCATTTTAACGGTATTTTGCATTGTTTAACGATGCAGGTAGGCATTTTCAGTCGTAAACTGTCATAACTTGTGAAAATTTCTTGAAAAAAATATACCGAACATTGATTTTTGGACATTGTTTTTTGACTTCTACGCCATCACTATTAACAGAAAAACCTAAATTAATCCACCTAGCGGTAAGACCCAGCCTTTCTCCTTCGAACTTATAACTTGTTAAAATAGATTTACTCCAACACTTAAAAAATACACCTTGATTATTTCTGCTGGATTTGTTATTCATTCTAAACAAAAAATTTTTGGTAGCCAACAGCACAACTATACCGAACATTTAAAATTTAACATATCATCGGCTTCGTGCAACACTGGCACAACTCAAATTTTTGCATTTTTGATGGCAAACGATGCCAAATACTGTTAAGTTTCATCACACGAAATCCCATTTCGAAAATCACAAAAATTCCAGAGTTATGAATAAAAGTGCTTGCTGCACAAATCGGAATTTCTACATAAAGTTAGTGAAAATAAGGTTTTAACTTGGACAACGTGAGCACGTAATATGTGCATAATAGACCCAAAGGTGTTAAATAAGGATTGGTGTAAGATGCGCCAATTCGACTGGCGAGCCCACAGTCCACGTTTAACAGGTACAGCACTCTCTATATGTCGATTTTGCTTTCACGCCTCTTACCTATCGAAAGGATCGCCATACGCAGAGTGCCAGCGAATGGACTTACATGCCAGACCGACGGTTCTTCGATCACGCCCATTGCTCATCTAGAGGATCGTCATAAGTAGAGGATATAACGGACATCAAACGAGCGCACTTCGCTATCATTTGGCAAACGATTCACATTGCGTTCAAAATTTTCCTAATAAGTTTCAACTTGGCATAGTTTTCCACTTGTTATGAGTTCAATTACAGTATTAGAAAATAATATTCAACAAGAGCAGGTATTTGTGCAAACATTTAATATTATTAAACGTGACACTTATTTGTATTTCGTTACTGGAACAGAGATAGGGCAAAGTCCAAAATTGTTAAAGCAACTCATTTGCGATTACCATAACCTACTAAAGGTACCACATTCTATTAAAATTAAGTATAAATTTATTCTTACCAATTTGCTTCGTTGGCAGGAATTTTATAATAAACTTCACTATTTCCTATCGGAGGAAGTATTTATAAAATCCGAATTCACTTGTGCTGTGGTAACATCTTATAAAATTCCTTTACTGCAAGGACAGGAGAATGCCAAAAATCGGGAAGAAGAATGGATCTTCTGATCTCCAGTCAGGGAGCGATACTGGTAACAATGGATCCGATGTTAAATCGCACGACGCTACTGATCCGAGCGGTGCTGCTAATGCCGATACAAGCGTACAGAATCAATGTATTCAGCGTCACTCGTCGGAGCATCAGCAACAACCGCCACAGAAATCATTTCACGCAGCCGTTTCAGTTAGTTCAGCTAGCGTAGCAAGCAGTAGCGCTCAGAGCAGCATGCGAAGAAAAATGGAATTACAGCTACGGAAATTAGAAGAAGCTAAAGCGATTGAGCAACGGTTTTTAGACATGAAATTTGCTATCCTTGATAAGTTCGAAAACGACACTAGCAGCGTGATCGATGATATTCCGTCGATTGCTGATAAGGTTTCGCAAATCGAAAACTGGATCGATGATACAAATAAGGTTGGTAACGAAGACCCCGGTTTGCAACTCGAAGTAATAAACACAACGACCCCAAAACAAACCCTACCAGTGAATTCTGTACATTTTCCCCGTGGTAATCAAACTCGTGACCATTTTATTCCCGGGTATGGTTCAACACCTAATCGACAACCAATAATTCAACCACCCATCGTTTCGCGAGTGAATCGTTCGACTAATGCGAATAATATAGAGGATGAAACAGTTTGTATTCTCAATCGTAGCCAATTGGCTGCACGCCATGCAGTGTCGAAGGATCTCCCGGAGTTCAGTGGTAAGCTGGAGGATTGGCCACTTTTCTTCGCAATGTTCAATACTTCCACGCAAATGTGCGGTTTTTCGGCCGAAGAAAATATGCTACGGCTCCGCAAATGCTTGAAAGGAGCGGCGTTAAATGCAGTCAGTTGCGAATTACTTCACCCATCCAACGTTGCAAGCGTTATATCAACACTAAAAATGTTGTACGGCAGGCCAGAAAGGATTATTCAGGCTTTAATTTTGAAAATCGAGGAGCTTCCATCGTTGGACACTGATGACTTCGATACTGTTATTCAGTTTGCGCTTGGAGTCAAAAACCTTTGTGCCACAATACAGGCCTGTGAAATACCAGACTTTGTTTATAATGTCGCTCTTAGGAGCAAATTAGTAGAACGTTTACCACCCTGGTTGAAATATAAATGGGCAGAAGCTACAGAGGGAAGCGTTATGCCAAGCCTGCAAGATTTCAATGCATGGTTGTATGCTGTGGCTGAAAGGTTGAACTCAGTTAAACCCATACGGAGCAGCGAACAAAAAGGGACCGATCGTAAACTGGGATTTCGGGCGAAAAAGGAAAATTTTCTTAATGTCCATGTTCAAACAGACAAGCATACAGAGATAGGTAAACCTCAACCTAGCAAACATCAAGAATTTCCGAAAGCTTGTGGCGTGTGTAAGGGCACCTGTTCTTCGCTAGAAAAATGCAAACGCTTCTCGGAATTCGGTTATGACTCAAGATGGGCAACCATAAAAGAACTCAAACTTTGCCGAAAATGCCTTAACCGCCATTACACTTCCTGTAATCGAAAGAAACCGTGTGGAATTGACGGCTGTACTTTCCTGCATCATCCTCTTTTACATTGCAATAAGAAAGTGGTAATTCCACCTAGCTCAGTCGCAGACAAATCTATTGAAGAAAGTGAACGTAGCTGCAACGTACACCAACAACGAACCAGCGATGTTCTGTTCAGATTTGTGCCTGTGATTCTGCACGGCCCGTCTAAAGCGATTCAGACATATGCGTTTATCGATGATGGCTCAGAACTAACTCTCCTAGAGAAAGGACTAGCTGATGAGCTGGGTGTCAGCGGAAAATCTTCACCCCTGTGCCTAAAATGGACCGGAGACACTCGGCGACTAGAAAGGACTTCTCAGAAAGTGGATTTGGAAATTGCCGGTACATCGAAGTACGCGAAGAGATTCAAACTCACCAACGTAAGAACCGTAGAAAAGCTTCAACTTCGTCCACAAACTATGCTGATCGACGAGTTGCAGAACCGTTTTCCGCACTTGAAGGGATTACCAATAGAATCCTATCGAAATACCTCCCCGCGTATTCTTATAGGAGTTGATCATGCCAAACTGGGACATGTAACTAACAGTCGCGAAGGTAAACCATCGGAGCCAATAGGCATAAAAACGTGCTTGGGGTGGTGCGTATATGGGTCTTTAATATCCAATGGCTCAGATAGCTGCTCCTTTAATAACCATCAGCTCGATGGTTGCCAGTGTAATCACGACTGCGACAACGTGCTTCATAACGAGATGAAGAATTATTTTTCTCTTGATAGTATGGGAGTCGTAAAATCAGGAAATTTTATACTTTCGACTGAGGATGAACGAGCACAAAAATTGCTGAAAATGCTAACGTGCTGGAAAGGAGGAAAATACGAGTCGGGCCTACTCTGGAAATACGACAACCCGCGTCTTCCCGCTAGTAGAGAAATGGCCCTCAAGCGATGGCGGTGTCTGGAGCGACGAATGGAGAACGACCCTAAACTTAGTGATGTGTTAAACGCGAAAATCGCGGATTATGTCTCTCAGGGCTACATACGAAGGCTCACTAACGAGGAACTGAATACACAGCATTCCCGTATCTGGTACCTTCCAGTATTCCCGGTCGTAAACCCAAACAAACCACTTAAAACAAGATTGGTTTGGGACGCAGCTGCCAAAGCGTTTGGTGTTTCACTAAATTCAGTACTGCTCAAAGGACCAGATCTCTTAACGTCATTGCTCGGAGTCCTCATTCAATTTCGGGAATATCGTGTAGCAGTATGTGGCGATTTGCGAGAAATGTACCACCAGATACAAATGCGAGAAGAAGACCAGCAATGTCAACGTTTTTTCTGGGGTCGTGAGGAACATTCCGCAGAACCATACGTATATGTTATGCAGGTTTTGACCTTTGGCGCCTGCTGTTCGCCTAGCACAGCTCAATACGTAAAAAACGAACATGCAAAACGCTATGAGCAGAAAAGCCCTGCTGCTTTTCGTGCAATAACCGAGCAACATTATGTTGACGATATGCTAGTGAGCGTGGAGACAGAAAAAGAAGCGACAGAGCTTGTCGGCGAAGTAAAACGAATTCATGCAGAGGGTGGATTTGAAATGCGAAACTGGCTTTCTAATTCCGAAGAGGTGCTAGCAAATTTGACCGACAAACCAACCGCCGAGAAAAACTTGGACGTATGCGATGGAGCCCCCACTGAAAAAATCCTCGGAATGTGGTGGAATACTAAAAAAGATTGTTTCACATTTAAACTCTCCAACAAGTGTCAAGATGAGTTTCTATCCGGATTTCGTCGACCCACCAAGCGTGAGGTTCTTCGTACACTGATGCTGATGTTCGATCCGCTTGGCCTTATCGCCCACTTTATGATGTTTTTAAAAGTCCTGTTACAGGAGATCTGGAGATCTGGAATCAATTGGGATGACTGCGTCTGTGACGCGGAGTTTCAAAAATGGTTAATGTGGATTGACGAGCTTCCCAAACTGAAACTAGTGGAAATTCCGCGCTGTTATCGCAACATTACATCAATAAGCGCTGAAATTCAACTTCACGCCTTCGTCGACGCCAGTGAAAACGGATTTGCCGCCGTCGTATACTTACGATACACAGAAGGAAGTACTATCGAATGTGCCCTAATAGGTGCCAAAACACGGGTAGCGCCATTGCGGTATTTATCAATTCCTCGCTCAGAACTGCAGGCGGCTGTGATAGGAACACGTCTAACTAACAACGTGCTCAAAGCACTTAATGTTAAAGTTAGTCGACGATATTTTTATACTGACTCTCGAGACGTTTGCTGTTGGTTAAATTCGGATCACCGAAGGTATAATTCTTACGTAGCTTGCAAGGTAAGCGAGATTCTTGAAAGTACCGAGCCTGCAGAATGGCATTGGATTTCGACCAAGTATAACGTCGCCGATGAAGGGACGAAATGGAAGGGAAAACCGGATCTTAGCGCAACGAGCCGATGGTTTCACGGCCCCGCATTCTTATGGAAACCGGAAACAGAGTGGCCGATAACCTCGCGCCAATATGGGCCAACGGATGAAGAACTCCGGCCCCATCTTATGGTGCACACCTTAGCATTACAACCAGCAATAAATGCGTATAAATTTTCGAGTTGGACTACGTTACTGCGTAAAGTTTCTTCACTGTACCGGTGTGCTCTCAATTGGAAACGGCGAGTAAAAAAGATACAGCTAATCAGCGGATCGCTTACCCGAGGTGAGTACACCTTAGCCGAATGTTATTTATACCGTACCGCTCAAGAAGATGTATTTGCGGATGAAATAGCCATTTTTATGAATAATTCTGGGGCTCAAACAACTAAGCCACTTCCCAAATGCAGCTCGTTATACCGACTCTGCGCATATTTAGATGAAAGCAATGTTTTGCGTATTCGCGGTCGCACTGCAGCATGCAAATATATTGATGCCGGTGCAGTTGACCCAGTTATACTTCCTCGTCGGCACCATATCACTCACTTGATAATAGCGGACTTCCATCAACGTTTTCATCATCAGAATCACGAAACGGTTCTAAACGAATTACGACAGATTTATTACATACCAAGACTGAAGAGCATCTTTAAAAAGGTACGCAGTGAATGTCAGCAGTGCAAAAACGAACGGGCTAAGCCTCGCCCGCCTTTAATGGCAGATCTTCCAGTCGGTCGATTAGCTGCATACTGTCGTCCGTTCACACATACAGGAGTGGATTACTTCGGTCCCATAACTATCTCGCTCGGTCGTCGGGTGGAAAAACGGTGGGTGGTGCTTGCTACTTGCCTGACGACACGAGCAATTCATTTACAAATTGCCTTTACATTGTCAACCGATTCATGCATAATGGCTTTACGAAACATATTCGGAAGACGGGGAACCCCGGCCGTCATATATAGTGACTGCGGTACCAATTTTCAAGGCGCTTCGAAAGAATTTAAAACCGCAATGGAGAACGTAGACCACGATCGACTGGTGAAGGAATTCACGTCGGCTCATACCGAATGGAAGTTCAATCCTCCAGCTTCACCCCACATGGGGGGAGCCTGGGAACGACTCATCAGAACCGTAAAGATAAACCTAAACAATGTTTTGGCATCGAGAGTAACATCAGCGGAAGTTCTCGAGAATGCTCTGACGGAGGTGGAAAATATCGTGAATTCCAGGCCGCTGACAGACATTCCGCTTGAGAATGATTTTTCTCCAGTATTAACACCTAACCATTTTTTGATTCAATCTTCAAACGGTTTGAAACCCTTGGTTCCACTCGACAACAGCCCAGTTGCTCTCTATAATAATTACAAAACCTCTCAAGTTTTAGCTAACATGTTTTGGAAGCAATGGCTACGGGACTATCTGCCAACGATTACTAGACGTACCAAGTGGTTTGCTGCTGTGGAACCAATCAAAGTCAATGACCTTGTTGTCGTGGTTGATCCAAAATTACCCCGAAATTGCTGGCCTAAGGGAAGAGTGATCGCAGCCCAAACCGGTTTGGATGGTCAGGTACGACGAGCAACCGTGCGGACTGGATATGGCGGAATATATGAAAGACCGGCAGTGAAGCTCGCTGTACTCGACGTTGGCGTAGGAAATAATGCGCCTAGTGCAGAACCTGCGCATTCCGGGGGGAGTGTAAGATGCGCCAATTCGACTGGCGAGCCCACAGTCCACGTTTAACAGGTACAGCACTCTCTATATGTCGATTTTGCTTTCACGCCTCTTACCTATCGAAAGGATCGCCATACGCAGAGTGCCAGCGAATGGACTTACATGCCAGACCGACGGTTCTTCGATCACGCCCATTGCTCATCTAGAGGATCGTCATAAGTAGAGGATATAACGGACATCAAACGAGCGCACTTCGCTATCATTTGGCAAACGATTCACATTGCGTTCAAAATTTTCCTAATAAGTTTCAACTTGGCATAGTTTTCCACTTGTTATGAGTTCAATTACAGTATTAGAAAATAATATTCAACAAGAGCAGGTATTTGTGCAAACATTTAATATTATTAAACGTGACACTTATTTGTATTTCGTTACTGGAACAGAGATAGGGCAAAGTCCAAAATTGTTAAAGCAACTTATTTGCGATTACCATAACCTACTAAAGGTACCACATTCTATTAAAATTAAGTATAAATTTATTCTTACCAATTTGCTTCGTTGGCAGGAATTTTATAATAAACTTCACTATTTCCTATCGGAGGAAGTATTTATAAAATCCGAATTCACTTGTGCTGTGGTAACAATTGGTAATCTTACACTTCAAAGTTTTCTTGAAAACCCAAAAATAAATTTTTGACGCAAATTTTCAAACGCGTTTTTCTCGAAACTATGTTTTTTGAGTTGTGCCAGTGTTGCACGAAACCGACGATATAAATATAGATTAACACATATACATGCAAATAACATTAAATTCTTTCAACTATATGATGCGAATTAGTTTTTGATTGTGGTATAATCGATTTGTACTCATATACTGCCTATAAGTATTCAGATTTTTCAAGTCAACGTTAGTCAGTAGATTTCAAATAATGTATAATTCAATGTTGTTCCTTATACATTAATTTAAATGATCTTATCAGTGAAATTGGAATTCTTTAACGCAGTTGATATTACTGATCGTTTCTGAGAGGCATCCAATGAATGGCCTAATACCAATCAATATGGGTTCTTGAAACCTGGATTATACCCAGTGGCCAGAATCCGACCTTAAACTCAATTTTCAATCCAGATGACCACTTCTGGTTGCCTGATAATCGTAAAATCCATCATAAAACTGCCGAACTGCCTAATCTGGGTATTTTTATGGCGAAGATGGCGACAGTTTCCGATCAACAGCCTAAAGTGACAAATATTATCCAATACGATTTGGGGAAGCGGTATGATACCCTAAGGCCAGAAATCATCTTCAGACGCCATTTTAAATTTCTAGACAGTAGCTTCCGGTTTCTATCAGTCTAAAAGGGACAAACATTACCCAATGTGAGTTTTTCAGTACCCGGGATGATGCTCAGAGCCCAGCAATCAACTTCATACTTCATTTTGAAATCCGGACTTGTGACACCTGTTTTCTTTAAATAAGTCGTGTAATCTTTAAAAGAAGAAATTTTCAATATTTTTACAATTTAACACATAATGGATAAAATAAAAGTCCGATTACACTGGTCAACACAAGTGTTGCCCCGAAGGTCAAACTAAGAAAAAATGAAAAATTATAGCTTTTCCTGTGAATTTCTTTCTTTCTAGGGCAACTATTATGAGCCTAAGAGCAGCATTTTTTTCGATTTTGTCAACGATTGAATTTAAAAAAGTTTTCTGAACACGTTTCTTTTCATAACCTTCGAACTACATGTTCAATCATCATAAAATTCGTTATTTAGGGTTTTTTTTTATTTGGTACCGATTTTGTTCAAATTGGTTGTGTAGTTTCTGAGATAAAGGAGTTTCATTAATTTTACATTTTGATACATAACAGACAAAGTTACAGTCCGATTATAATAAAATTCAATAGGATCTTATCAGGCAACTAGACCTTCCTATTGCAACTTATTTTGTGATAATCGGTCCATCCATCTCTGAGAAAAGTGGGTGAGTTCAAACAGTCTTAGAAACATGTTTCTTGTCATAGCCTGATTTCACATTATTATACATAACGGACAAAGTTAAAGTCCAATAACAAATAAAATTCAATAGGGTATTATGGGGCAATAAGACCTTCCATATGACACTAATTTGTGAAAATCGGTTCAGCCATCTCTGAGAAAAGTGAGTGAGTTTAAATAGTGTTTGAAACACGTTTCTTTGCATAACTTTTGAACTACATATCCAATCATTATAAAATTATTTCACAAATAAAAAAACAAGCCCGTTCTTTTGATACCAATTTGATTCAAATCGGTTTTGTAGTTTCTGAGATAATGAAGTTTTGTGATTTTCACATTTTGATACATAACCTCGAAACTAAAAATCCGATTACAATAAAATTCAATAGGGTCTTATGGGGCAACTAGACCTTTCATTTCAGTTTCATGAAAATCGGTCCAGCCATCTCTGAGAAAATCGAGTGAGATTGGGAGACCATTACATACATACACACACACACACATACACACACACATACAAAAAATGCTCAGCTCGTCGAACTAAGTCGATTGATATATGAGATTCGACCCTTTGGAGCACTTTTATACCTTTGGTTTTTTCAGTGATTGCTATACCTTTCTAGAAAAAAGGCAAACCGAAACTCAAACCATCTCCGTACCTTTTTATATTCCATTGGCCCCGGTGAACCTGACCTTATGCACAATAGATCATTGCACGATGACTTCACAAAACAAAAGAAGAAAGGGATTTGTTTACGTAGTAAAATTTTCGGCTCGAATAAAAATGCGGAACTGTCTTTTTAAAAATTGCGTTTCCAAGAATAAACCAAAAGATCACAGTAGAGAGTTTTCTCATCTTTTTCGTGCTCGTATCATTCATTTTCACTCCTATCGCATAAAAGTGAATGGAACGCATTGTAAACAAACCCGTGGGAATTGTCAGAAAAGTGAGGTTATTTTTCGTGTGCAATGATCTATGGTTTTGAAACCTGGCTCGTAACATATCAAACTTTAAGCTTTGGTAGAATGGGACCTGAAAATAAATATAACCCCTCAATATAAACCCCCACTCTGACAGTCTTCACACTTTTCTTTCGTACTTTGAAGTGCAAAAAATATGGCAATAAATAGCATTAAGTGCAAAAAATGACAATATCATTAATCTGCATGTTATTTTAAGCGTCGAGCTGAACAAACTGCTACACCTTTTCCATATGCAATCTTGATCAGCTCAACGATCGATGACGGACTATGCACGATAAATTGGTTTTGCGCATAGTGACAATTTTATGAGAATTTAAGTCACCAGATGGCAGCACTAACCGTCGGAAATCGGTCGTGTTCAAAATGTATGAAAAATATGGAAGTTAGGTATCTTGTTCTAGTTGTCTTTGATCTAGATTAACGAATTACAGATAGCTTGGTATCGAATAAAAAAATTAACTGAAGATAACTTAGAACTACGATACTCAATATTCAACACGATCGCTCTCCTCTTCTGTGTCGCTGTTTTCTTGTGCTGTTTCGTTCTCTCTTCCCGCATCATCAGTGGTCATACATTCAGCAACTAAAAACAGATAAACAGGTAAAAAAGGTATAAAATACATGAATACAAGAAAACTGATTACTTGCAACAGAAGTGATGTTTTCTTTGATCTCCGGTGAACTGTCGAGCAGCGCAGCGGCTTCACAACGTTCCATGGGATTCCTCGTGACTGACTTTTAGAAAAGGATCCATCAAATTGACTTTGAAGCTCCAATTGATACTCTTGACAATTTCGTAGCATGTATTTGACCGTAATTGCCACATTATTTATCTTTTCCATCATGAAATTTTTCTAAAAAGTCAAAAGATATGTTGAGAAAGTTATACACATGTTTTAAGTTAAACAGCATGATACACTGGTCGACAAAAGCGAAAAAATGTTGCTTTAAAGCTCTAAATAGACGCTCTAGAAAAATTAAAGCTTTTTAACCATTCCTGTCAATGTTGGTGCTCCTAGCCAATACCAAAACGGGTTTATTTACGTAAGTGTGTAATAACTCACCGGGTCCGTCGCTTCAATGTTATGTTTATTAGAAAACTCATGTAAATCTCTGAAAAAATGTTGGTAGCTGGGGGCACCAAAATTCACAGCAATGGCTAAAAATTCATAATCTTTCTTTTTTTTCTAGTTTGAACTTTAAGACCACATCTGTGTTGACCAGTGTAATTATTATATAAAATCATCAGCTATCTCGCTCTCTCTTTCTTTCTCTCTCTCTTTCTCTCTCTCTATCTTTCTTACTCTCTCTTTCTTTCTTACTCTCTCTCTTTTTCTTACTCTCTCTCTTTCTTACTCTCTCTCTCTTTCTTACACTTTCTCTCTTTCTTACTCTTTCTCTCTTTCTTACTCTTTCTCTCTTTCTTACTCTTTCTCTCTTTCTTACTCTCTCTCTCTTTCTTACTCGCTCTCTTTTTCTTACTCTCTCTCTCTCTCTCTCTCTCTCTCTCTCTCTCTCTTACTTACTCTCTTACTCTTTCATACTCTCTCTCTCTCTCTCTCTCTAAAGTTGGATTAGATTTAGGAGTTAGATCAGAAATTTATTATAAATACGTTTGGAGTTCACTATTTGCTATCAACCCTCGCAAAACATTTAACACATAACACATTATTTTTGATAAACATACATTATTGCCTAAAATAAAAACCACATTTTAGATTTATAAAGAAAAATAGTTGTGAGCTATTTATTTTAAAGTATACTGATTTTCATGATCAAATTAATAGGTTTATTGGGTCCTAAAGCAATACCAGTTTTTAAAGAGCAAAACGTGATTTTCGAAAAACGTTTATCGTTTTCCTTCGATTTTTAAATGAAGAATAAAAAAACTGCTCGAATGGTCTTAGATGACGTTTCGCCCATGAACGGTATATGAGAGAACTGTCATTTAAGGAATTTCGCATTTAAAAATCAAAGGAAAATGATAAACATTTTTTAAAAATCACGTTTTGCTCAGAAAGTTGCACTCTTCCAGCTGATATATAAAAATCAGAAAACCGTTTAAAGCTTTAGGACCCCATTGCGTATTTCTACAAAAAAATCATAATGAAATGAGAAAAAAAGGTCCGAATGTTCTTAAATAAAGAAAAAAAATCAGAGCTGCAATGGTTGCCGCAAAAAATGTAGACAGCAATTTCGTCTTTCCAAAAAAAATATAGACTGTGAGACAAAAAAAAATGTATAGAAAGAAAACTACGTAAATCTTAGGGGCCATCCACATACCATGTGGACAGATTTAAAACGATTTTCACAACCCCCCCCCCCCCCCCGGGGCGAAGTGCTCATATAAATTCTAGAAATTTTATATGGACCGTGGACTTTACACTTAGACCCCCCCCCCCAAGCTGTCCACGTGGTATGTAGATGGCCCCTTATTATAAATTGAATATCTCGAAAATCTCACTCCTAAAAAGAATTGCCGTGCCGGTTCCTTAAAAGCAATTCGCAATTCATAATAAACGTTAAATTTATCTGTGAGTTTGAAAATGCACTGTGAGAGGAAGGTATCTAAAGTTTAGTCACTGTATATTTTACTAGTTTGGCGGAGTGGATTCGGGAACCAATTTATAATGTTATAAAAGAATCAGTCGTATGGAATCTCCATTACCTGGATCCCGTTATAACAGCTTCAATTGATTCTCGAATCCCCTCCGCCAGATTAGTGAAACATACAGTGATTATAATATAAAGTGGAACGTTCTATATGCATCGGTCTTCATATCGTCGGTTTAGTGCAACACTGGCACAACTCAAGATTTTGCATTTTTAGTTTAGGATGGCAAACGATGCCAAATACTGTAAATTTGCCTCCTACAACACCCTGTTTCGAACTTCACAAAATCTCCAGAGCTATGTATAGAAATGCTTTCGCTGCACAAATCAAAATTTCTCTATAAAGTTAGTAAAAAAGGTTTTAACGTGCTCATAATATGTGATTAATAGACCTAAAATTGTTTGATAAGGATTGGAAATCATAAACTATAAAGTTTTCTTAAAAATTGAAAATAAAGTTTTCGACGTTAATTTTCAAACGCGTTTTTCTCGAAACTATTTTTGGGTTGTACCAGTGTTGCACGGAACCGACGATATAGTTACTCACCTGCCCATCGCGGCCAAATAGTGGGTCATATTGCAACCCTCGAGGATGCAATTAACTCAAATTTGTGTGATAAACGCCGAGCGTGTAAAGATATGTTGCTTGTCAGTGTGTAGGAGTTTTGTTTTGATTTTTGTTGTTGTGGCAAGCAACTTACTCGCCACTGCATGTTAATTTTAAATCGTAGTTTGCTCGTTAGATTTTATTTAGAAGTTTGTGAAAGGTGTTCTAGTATTTAGGTTTTTAATTTTCGGTGTTAATTGTATCGCGAGTGAAATAAAATTAGGTCCCGTCTCGCCTCCCGCGGCGAAAAAGAGAGGTGTATTAACGGCGTAGAATCCAAGCGCGGTTGTGTTGGTTCGAAGTGATGGAAAAAAACGTCATACTGGGTGTTTTCTATACGGCACCAAAGGAGATCGCAGTGAACCGCCAAAAGAGGAATACGTGTTTTTTGTCCGCCAAAAAAGTTTTGTTGCGAGTGAAGCGTTAAGTGTCGGGCCGCGTATATGTGTGAAATTCCTGAATCAAAAAGTGATAGACACCGATACCACCGACCGCATCAAATCAAGCCGACAGCGGCTTTTATTGCGGTTAGGCTTGAGACGCCTTACAGTGGCAGAAATTGATTCCTCGGACAGAACGGTCACAACGCACCCACAAGGCCAGCAGCCTAATTATTTCACTGCCAGCGGATCACTAACACACCCGCCATTGCTGCGAGGAGGACGGGAGGTTAGCAGGTCAGGTTTTTATTTAGTTTCTTTTATTTATTTCTTTGTTTTTTGTTGTACTTTATTTATTTTATTTAAATTCCACCCAATCTAACCCCTTTTTTTGGGAAAGTACCCCAGTGCCACGCCGCCCGCCTGGTAAATCGGCCCCGTGAAAGCTGGGGTGGTAAGCGAAAACTTACAATTGGCGCCCAACTGAAATAGAATTTTTTCGGAAAAATATTCTCAAGGAATATTTTTCCTTCCGAGCCTGGAGTACTTCCACCAAAAGTTAGTTTTGGGTGGAATAAATACAGTGGCGAGGACTCTTTCCGCAATAGTCGCGTTTTTTCTCGTATATTGTTGTTTTTTTTCTCCTATTCTAGGTCGGTGTTAGGCTTCATTTTATTGTTTTGCAGAACGATTTCTTGTTTTTTCGGCGTGACATTGTTCTTGCAACGAAGTTTCTTGAGACCATTACCGACTTAGGTTGACATTCGCGGCGAAGTTCCTAAAATTTAAAAAACAGTTAGTGAACGTAATCCTACCGTATTCATAGCATACACTACAATTACAAAGTTTCATTTATCTCCTAGTTTGGAATTTGTGGATCATACATTTATTTTTCAACATGGCCGACAGAGCACTGTCCGTTGAGGAATTCAACGCAGCGTATCTGCAAATGCGTGTTGACCATTTGCATCCCGATGAGGTCGATTTTGAGCTTATCTCCCGCGGTGCTGTGATCCCTTCTGAGAGTGACAAATCGGGTTCACAGGGACGTCGTCATTTGAGAGGGTTACTGAACATCGAAATGGAACAAACAGCGGAAGCTGTTCGGTCATTTGAGGAAGAAATCGCTTTGTGTCATGGGAAGTTTGAGTCCATGAGGGAAGATCTCCAGTACAAGTGCCCAAACAAAGAGATTTATCGGAGCAGACTGCTCCATTTGGGATTTCGACTTCAACTTTTGCAAAAATATGCCATTGGGGAGATTTTTACGGAAATCAAAAACATTTTCCTGGATGTCATGGCGCTGTACGATTATCATTTCGGTGAAAATCCTATTTCACTTATTCCTTCCTGGATGGGAAAACCGGGGAGAGTTCTTCGGGTCAAAATCCCGATCCGAAACCCACTCCGGCCAGAAATGATAATGATGTCAGCGACAGGGCATTCGGACAAGAACTTTTTAGTGTCTTACTGGAAATAAGGGCGGAGATTCGGGGTGTGCAGGATCAAATGGCGAAAAATGAGACTCACAACGATGCGCGTGTTAGTTCTCTTCAACGATCTGTAGAGGTCCTGGGTCATGAAATGACCGCCATTACAAAGATTGCTGCAGATCTCCAGAAAACGAAACAAGAGGTGAAAGAGCTACGGGAAACTGTTTCGGGATTACAGCAATTCATCAAAAAAACCATTTTACAACCTGTTGGTGAAGATCCTCCACCCAAAAAAAATAACTATCATGAAGATGATGATCCCGAACCAGAGGATCTTCCCGTAGTTCAACAACCGATGAATCAAAGGGGCACTTCTAAGAATTCTGGTCTGCTTATTCATCATCCCCAGAGTTATTTCAAACAATCTCCGCTCCCGAACTACAACTATTATAACCATTATGGTAGCGTAGGTTCGGTCGAACCTTCGGCGTATTATCGTCGTCCCCAACGCGTAGCCGATTGGAAAATCAACAAGTACGCTGGGAATGATGAAGGGACGGGCCTGAATGAGTTCTTAGAATCTGTTCACCAGTATGCCGAGTCCGAACAGATTTCCGAAGAGGAGTTATTCAACTCAGCAATGCATCTATTCACCGGCAATGCCTTGGCGTAGTATAGAGCTATGCGGTCGCAAAAGCGGTTATATAACTGGAACCATCTAGTATGCGAGTTGAGGGCGAATTTCGTTCACCCTGAGCTCGACGCTACGTTGAGCATGAAAGCATCTCATCGGCGACAGCAGCGAAATGAATCCTTCCAGCAGTATTACCTGGAAATGGAATCAAAAGTCCCCAAGTGAGAAACTCGATCTGCTCAAGAGAAATCTTAAGCCAGATTACAAACAGTATCTCATCTTGAGGCCGGTGAATACGCTTACTGAGCTTCTGACTGTCGGCAAATCTCTCGATGCTTCATGAACCCCAGTTTACTCCAAAGTATTTGGTGGTTCCAATGAAGTAGCTGCAGTTCCTGAGAATCCGGCTTACAGTGGTTCAAAGCCAACCCAACTGCAGCAGGGGAATGCGAGATTTGCCAGATCAAAGGTTTTTTATAAGAGCGCTCCGGGAGCCTCACAGCCGGCCACTAAGCCACCTCAGAATCTCCCAAAGGATTCGCGAGGCCAGCCGGATAAAAATCTCCATAGGAAAGCGAACAACGAGAATAAATCCGCTCAGTCACAGAAAACGGTAATCTCTTTAAATTACCTGGTGGAAAACTCGCGGACACGAGCATGAAGAGTGTCAGAAACCAAAGATAATTTTCTGTGTGCTATGTGGATTTAAGAGTTTTGAAGCTTTCGATTGTCCCTATTGCCTAAAAACGGGATTCGGTCCAATTAAAGCCGCCATTGGTACTAGTCATACCTCCCGAAGTGCTCCAAAATTTTCGACCTGCCGGTGATGAGGACTATTGCGACCCGCTTTCCGTACAAACGATCAGTTTTAATCTGCCTTCGGATAATCGACCATTTGCATGGGTTGAAGTTCATGGTTCGAAGTTCGCAGCCCTGCTCGACAGTGGCAGTAATGCCACGATCATGAGCATGCGACTTCTTCAGAGAATTACCCCCCCCCCACCCCCCCTTTGAAGGATTTAGATCAACCATGCGAGTTACGCTCGGCTGGTGGTCAGATCTTGCCTGTTCAAGGCCAGTGCTATCTTCCTTTCACCTTCGAAAAGAAGACCAAAGTCGTTTGTACCATCATCGTCGAAAACTTGAGTGTGGATTGTCTGTTGGGGATGGACTTTTGGAGAACCTTTGGAATTACTCCGGAATCACATGAATGTGCTGTGGTTAACCCTGGTCAGATGCGGATTTTGGAGGCCAATGAGTGCTCGAATGAATCGACACTCACTCCAGAACAAGCGCAGCGGGTAGATGAGGTAAAGTCTCTCTTCCAGGGCGTTGTTCCAGGTAAACTGAACACAACCACCTTGACTGAGCACAGGATTGTAATGAAAGAGGAGTTCCAAAGTAAGGATCCAGTAATCCGCTATCCGTATAAGATGAGTCCAGACAAACTGTCCAAGGTATGGGCCGAGGTAGACAGATGGCGTTCGATGGAAATCATAGAAGAATCCGATTCGGAGTGGTCGTTGAATATTGTGGCCGTAACGAAACCCGATAGCTCCATTCGCCTTTGTCTAGACGCTAGACCCATTAACGAGCGTACCGTATGCGATGCCTATCCGCTTCCGCACCCCGGTCGTATACGCGGCAGTCTTCCGAAAGCTAAGTTTCTGTCGACAATTGATCTGAAGGAAGGTTTCCTTCAGGTCCCGCTAGCGGAAGACAGCCGAAAGTATACAGCCTACAGTGTGCCTGGTCGCGGAATGTTTCACTTCACCCGATTACCGTTTGGGCTAGTCAATAGTCCTGCGACTCTAGCAAGGTTGATGAACCGGGTCCTAGGTCGAGGCAAACTCGAGCCGTACGTCTTCGTTTACCTCGATGATATCATCGTGGTAAGCGAAACCTTCGAGCACCATGTACAACTGCTCCAAGAGGTTGCCGACTGCCTAAGGAGAGCCAATTTGACGGTAAATCTTGAAAAATCCCGTTTCGGTGTTCCACAGCTAAAATTTCTAGGCTATTACCTTTCTCGCGACGGCTTGAAAGTCAATCCCGAGAAAATCCAGCCGATTCTCGACTATGAAAGACCGATCACGATAACGAAACTTCGTCGGTTTTTGGGCATGTGCGGGTATTACCGCCGATTCATAAATCACTACAGTGAGGTGACGGCGCCGCTTACAGATTTGCTCAAAACGAAGTCGAAGAAGATAAGCTGGAGCACCGAAGCCGAAAAAGCTTTTCTTGAGATCAAGGAGAAGTTGATCACTCCACCAGTTTTGGTTTCACCGGATTTTTCGAGGAAATTCATCCTCCAAACTGATGCGAGTGACACTGCAGTGGCAGCAGTGCTTACGCAACAGCATCCCGATGGCGAGAAAGTAGTAGCTTACTTCTCTCATAAGCTTACTACACCGCAACGCAACTACCATGCCACCGAAAAGGAGGGGCTTGCGGTCGTTTTGGCAGTGGAAAACTTCCGAGGCTATTTGGAAGGTTACCACTTTCGACTGGTCACAGATAACTCAGCGATTACCTGGATTATGCAAACCAAGTGGAAGACTGGTTCCCGTCTGAGTCGCTGGAGTTTAGAGCTTCAACTCTACGATATGACTATCGAGCATCGTAAAGGCAAAGACAATGTCGTCCCAGACGCTTTGTCTCGTGCCGTGAACGAAATCTCGGCGGTGACAAAGTCCGATTGGTATTGTAGTCTAAAATCCAAGGTAATCGCAAACCCTGATAAGTACTGTGACTTTAAAGTCGAAAGTGGTCTACTGTACAAGTACGTCAGGGATGAGGATGTTCCTT
The DNA here is from genome assembly GCF_029784165.1 of Wyeomyia smithii. Taxonomy (NCBI): domain Eukaryota; kingdom Metazoa; phylum Arthropoda; class Insecta; order Diptera; family Culicidae; genus Wyeomyia; species Wyeomyia smithii. The sequence continues at coordinate 149,330,556 of NC_073696.1, read as the reverse complement.
CCGAAAGCTGATTCCAGCTCCGGAGTGCTGTCAAAATGTAACGTAACATTTATCTAAATTAATAGTAACATTGTAATGTTGGTGTTCCATTCCAAACGCATCAATACTGTACATATTTGAAAATTAAGGTATATTAAACACAGTAAGGTTTCTTTACGCGGGGATACGTTCCAAATTTGTATGGAACGGCGCAAAAAATGACTAAATTGAGTTAAAAAAACAACGTAGAAAACCGTCCCAAAACGTGCGAATTTTGATTAAATATGGTGGTGGTCAGTCTAAAGACCAAAATGCAATATTACAAATTTTCAGTATTTGAACCGAAAATTGTGATTTATTTTTGAAATCTTTGTCCTGAAACGGAAAACGTGATTGGAATGAAGTAGGTATCTTGTACCATTTTTGAGTTTTTGAAGAAAGCAACCGCGTAAAAAACCTGACTGTACAATAAAAACATTCGAAGCTACCGAATACCGCTGGTTATCGTACCATACACACCTTTTATTTGGCGGTTATAGACGTGAAGAGCCACAATAATGAGTAGAATGATGCTTGTCAGAGAGGAACGTTATCCCAGTGACAAAAATGTAACATCCGTTAGTTTTATTTTGTTGAAACCGCGGGATATTTCAAAAGCGTGCGGGACACTTTTGATAAACGTAGGACATTTCGCGGGACGTATTTCTGAGCGGGACCATTCGTTCAAACGCGGGACTGTTCCGCGAAACGAGGGACGTCTGGTCACTTTAAATTATGAGCAATTTTTCTCGTGGCCTGAAATCTCGGAATGTGAACTTATAAACGAAAAACCGGAAGAGGTTTGACTTCCGCTGAGGCGCTACAGATTACCGCAATATATATCCATTTCAAACATCTCAAGGCGCGGAGTTTCAGTAATACGGCGATTAAAAACAGAGCTCAGTAAGGTCAGCATGCGGGATCAATTCTTATGTCTAGCTCTCCTCAATATTGTTTGTTTGTATATTTTTTTTCTTTTGAATAATTCATTGAAAAAAAAAGTTTGAAAAAATTGCTGAAAAGCTTCTCTTCGAACCTTGGGAAGAAGTTTGAAATGGATATACCGTTTTGATTCAAATTTTGAACACTTCAGAATAAAAAGAGAATTATTATAGTTACTGTAATCAAAAGTATGATTATTATATACCATTTTGTTCCTTTAGTGTTCTAACCATAGGCACCGACTTTGGGGGGGCAAGGCACTTTTTGCTCCTCCAATATTTTTCCCGGGGACAACGTATAATTTTGCCCTCTCAATAATTCTAGAAAGTTGGCGTCTTATTTTACGTTTTCCTTATTTGGTTATTTGAGCCTTTACAACCCTCACGCCATTTTGCAAATTGTGGTCTATGATGGTTACTATCAAAATTTCCATTCCAATCACTAAACGTCAAGACGTATAGCACGCAATTTTTTTTTAGAATTAAAAACTACAAGGTATACAACCCTAGGGGTTGTATGAAATGGTGAAGTAGGACTAAATATATAATATATGCTAAACTAAATATTATTATATGCTGCGCTAAACTGTTCATAGGTAACACTACCGTTTGTTTTTGATAGTCGTTATTTTAAAACTAACGATGCATGAATACATGAAAATTTTACACTAGTAGTAGTTGCGAAAATTCTCATAACTCTTATCTTCAAGCATCTATAGTTCTGAAAAGAACCGATTCCATGATATTCAGTTAGAAATTCGTGCTACAGAACGCTGATAATCGCACCATGAATATTTTGTTGGCCGCGTATAAAATTTGCTCTCCGCTGTGCCCTCCAGCAACTGTGCCAGCAAAATATCCTGCAGCGTGCGATGGTTATTGTTGCTGCCGTATGCAGAATACAGGTAACATGCTCCGCGGTGCCTGGAAGTTGACTCGTATGCAGCTCTCGTTTCTCAATGTCGCAAAGCTTAACAGCTGTACTGCACTCGCTATTGTGGAACAAACTAAACTGAAGCTGAATTTTCCACACGCAGTCTTTTGTATCGAGTTCAGCGTAGATTTTTACCATTAAGGCGTGGCCACGCAGCTTAGACAAAGACAAACAAACCAAAACACTTTGTTGAGTCAAAATATGTAGGCAGTGGAATTTATTTCGTCCATGTTATTGTTATCTGTGCTTAAGAGGCAAGCCAAGAACAAGGGAAATGTATGGGAAAGCTTGACCTTGGAACTTTTCACCTTTTTCCACCATTAAGCAGTAAAGCAACAATGTTGAACATAATATCAAAAAATTGTTACACATTTTATCTATCCACCGACATATAAATGACTAAGATGCATTAAGTCCGTTATAACCGTTTGAAATCTGACGCAACATTTGCCAGTTTCATTTTCATTTTCACAAAGTGTAATCTAGTATAGAAAACAAAGACGTAGTCCTACGTCAAAAAATCAGACTTTTTCGAAACTCTCGCCTCCCTCAATAATTTTTAAGCTCTTTACTGTAGGACCACTTCCAGGGAATTAGGAGGCGTTGAAAAAAGTGACAGTCAGTATGGAGACGGTTTGCCTTCCTCTTCCTTAGTGACTAGTGTTCGGAATTTGAATCAAAGCTGTTTTCTGAATTCTCGTTATTTTCATATACAAAACATGTTTAAATCTATATAAATTGCATTTAATTGCGACGAAAATAAATTACCCACAATCTAAACATTTAAAGGTTCAAATACACACACGGCGTAATGACGCCTTCTCTATACAAAATGGAAGGCGGGACAGCGATCACCTCAAGATCTTTGCGACATTTGAAAGCTCTTGTTTCCGAAAGCGAAATAAAACAATTTTTGGCGATGAATAAATGTTATTAAAACGAGCAATACAGCAATGGACTAAAAACAATATGTTTGGCTTTGCTGAAAGAGATTTGCGTTGAGGCTATGGTTACGATTCATTAGTTCGGAGAGTCAATCTCGCTTGCAGTGTTTTTTTTAAGTTGTATTTGTTTTTATTTTGTTACGATACTATACTACACAATTGAAAAAAATAAGCGTTAACCGCTTTGGATATTTTTTATCTTTCCTATACATATATATATATATATATATATATATATATATATATATATATATATATATATATATATATATATAAATATATATATATATATATAAATATATATATATATATATATATATATATATATATATAAATATATATATATATATATATATATATATATATATATATATATAAATATATATATATATATATATATATATATATATATATATATATATATATATATATATATATATATATATATATATATCTATATATATATATATATATATATATATATATATATATATATATATATATATATATATATATATATATATATATATATATATATATATATATATCTATATATATATATATATATATATATATATATATATATATATATATATATATATATATATACATATATATATATATATATATATATATATATATATATATATATATATATATATATATATATATATATATATATATATATATATATATATATATATATATATATACGTTATGAAAAGACGAGCCCAGCCGACCATGCCAACACGCCGCATCGATCGACCACAGCAACCGATGCGCCAGGGAATTGATGAGCCAGGAGAAACCAGCGTAGCAACAGCCAGGGTAACTACATCGAGACGACCAACGCCAACTTGCCCCATCGATCGGACGCAACGATCGATGCACCGTAGAAATGATGAGCCAGGAAGAATCCAGCGTAGCAACAACCCAGGAAGGCAACGTAGACACGACCAACGAGTACCAACGTGGAGGACCCATCGAACGATATTGGTTGTGCTGACTAGGTAGATTTAGTTAATAAAAGGTTTAGCGATAGGAATATCGAGTTAGTCTTAAGCGTGCGTTCTATTGTAATCGGTCTTAAACGTGAATAAATATTTTTTTATAATACTCGTAACCATTCGAGCATTACTGGCGCAGTCGACGGCAAGTGCGTGGAAGTAGTGAAACGCTAAATTTCCTAAGTGCGAATTAAGGAAAAGACTTAGTGCGGAAAAAGCAGTGCTAAGTGAACCGGAAAAAATACAAGTCCAAGTGAAAACGAGGACTTAGTTAAACAAACCAAAAGTGACTATCAAGTGATATCGCAAATAGAAGCTGCACTTAGTGAAAATAAGCGCAGCTTTAACAAATAAAAGCGCTTGGAAACAGAGCACCTCACGAAAGCCCAACCCGAGCAACATTCATCGAGAATAACCGGATCATCGGCGAAGCCACTGGTGAGCGCATATCACTCAGTTTGCGTGATTCGGAGCGACGGAAGGACCCACACACATCTACCTACAACCTACCAGAGGACCATACTTGAGACTCCAGATGATGCTGAAATCATTTCTGTAAGTAAAACACTCCTAAACTAAATCTAAACATAATTCAATCGTCACTTTTCATCGAGACTAGTTGCCGATTGAATACCACATATCACAACGAAGTGTGTGAAACTCAAAATAAATTTGTGAAGCTAGTGCAAGTGTGAGCGCATATCTAACTTAAAACTGGTTCGCATATTGTTTAGTTCCCATAACAAGTGAACAAACAAATCTCACTTCATTTAAAATGGAGCGTGAACTTATGATCTCCCCAGACCTCATGCCAGCACCAGAACTGGACGAGTTAGGAGACCATCAAAATGCACCACCACAGGTGCAACAACAAGAAATAACAGTGGAGCAATTGCTTCAACATATTAGAAACCTGACTGACACCCAGCAGGATCTTGTTTCAACCATTAGGCAAATGAAAGCCAAAGCAGATGATCCATTCCTGCAATTTCAGACACCCGATCCGATTAAAAACTTACCAACTTTTAACGGTAATAAAAAAGAAACGAGTGCATGGCTCGAAGACGCTGAGAACACACTCGGTTTGTTCGAACGGTATCGTGGCCAGGCAGTATACTCTCAACTCGTTAGAGCAGTTAAGAACAAAATCATAGGGGAGGCAAAGGAAATCCTGATTGCCGCGGGTAACCCTAACAATTGGATCGACATTAAAGATGTCATCCTAAATTCTTTTGGAGATAGACGTGATCTCACGTCTCATATCCAGTCGCTATTCTACATAAATCAGGGCAAGAAAAGTTTGCCAGAGTACTACAATAAAATCAAGACCATCGACACTGCCATTAAATCCACGGCAGCGACGATGGATGATTACAGACATTCAACAAAAGCAATTAACAACCTCGTTAGTCTTATGACGCTTACCAGGTTTATTGATGGCTTAACAGATGACCTTTCAATGCACGTGAGAAGCTACAGGCCAGAATCTTTAGAGGAAGCCTACGCCATCACTACGCAGTATGCGAATGCAGCATACAGACGTACGCTAAATAAGAAGCCGACAATAGATAACATGGACAAACAAAGTTTTCATAACAGACAGGCGAAACAAAACAATTACAACAACAACGGCAACTCGCTTAATGCGAAACCTGCCAACTCCAATTCCAACAACCCAAACCATTCAAAAACATATGGGTCGGGAAAATTTAAAACGAGAAGCTCACCATCGGACGATGACGTCTCCATGAGGACGGCGAAATCTCGTGTCGAGGTGAATAACCACGACAATAAAACAGAACGCGAAAGCAAACTTGAGGAAAAACCTGACACCTCAAATCAGCTGGAGGAATCCGTTCTAGAGTCGGATGACGATGACTACTTCGTCGACGACGAGCTAAATTTTCAGGTGAGCGAAGCACTAAAAGCAAAAAGGTAACGAATAACAACAACTTCATACCCTATATTACAATTCCAAAGTCGAAAGGTGAAATGAAATTTTTGGTCGATACAGGTGCGAACAAAAACTATCTTTCACCAGACCACGTCAATATAGAAAACTGCAAAACCGAAACGGGAATTAAGGTGACGAACATAAAAGGAACCCACTCAATAAACAGATCGGCCTCTTTCGACCCGTTTCAAATCAACAAGAAATTGAAGTTTTTCATCTTTAAATTTCACAACTTCTTTGATGGATTGATTGGTTATGAGTCGTTAAGAGACTTGAACGCTCAAATTGACATTCGCAAAAACACATTAAAAATTGGGAGAAAGACCATTCAGATGAAAAAGAGATTCCCAGATAATCACAGAATAAATATAACAGAACAGGAATTTCAATTTGTAAAGATTAAAAAAAAAAAGACGGAGATTTTCTCATTAAAGAAGAAAAGCACCACGAAAACTTCACCATATTACCAGGCCTCTATAAGAGTGAGAATAATTTAGCCTTCATAGCAGTGCAAAATCATACCAAGTCCCCAATAGAAATCAACATAAACCAACTTCAAGCTAAAACTGAAAAATGTGAAATTATCAAGTTACCTGATGCAGACATCGCATCGAAGAAAATCAACTACAACATTCGAGACAAACACATGAATGAACTAGAAAAAGATGCTCTTAAAGAAGTAATCAACAAAAATAGAGACGTTTTGTATGAAGAATCTGAAAAACTAACTTTTACACACAAAATCAAACATAGCATACGAACGACTGATAACATACCAATTCATGTAAAGTCATATAAATGTCCACAAATATTTGAAGCTGAAATTCAGAAGCAAGTGAGGAAAATGCTGAATGATGGTATCATTAAGGAGTCTATCTCTCCATACACTGCCCCGGTATGGGTCGTACCGAAAAAAGCAGATGCCTCAGGTGTAAAAAAATTTCGTTTGGTAATCGACTATCGAAAACTGAACGAAAAAACGATCAATGACAAGTACCCAATACCAGATATCACAGATATACTGGACAAATTGGGAAGAGCCTGTTACTTTTCGACAGTTGACCTGGTTTCCGGATTCCACCAGATACAACTTTCAGGGGAAGATACCGAAAAGACCGCTTTCTCAGTAAATTCAGGAAAATACGAATTTACCAGAATGCCGTTCGGTCTTAAAAATGCTCCGGCTACATTCCAACGCGTTATGGACTGTATCTTGAGAGATCTTATCGGAGTGTGTTGTTTCGTCTATATGGACGATATAATAATATTCTCTAGTTCTCTCCAGGAGCATAAAAAACATCTGGATATGATTTTAAAACGACTTAAAGACGCTGGACTAAAAATTCAATTAGACAAATGCGAATTCTTTAGAAAGGAGGTTCAATTTTTAGGACACACCGTTTCAGAAGACGGAGTACGGCCAAACGAGGATAAAATTAAAAGTATCAGATCGTGGCCAATACCTAAGAATGAAAAAGAGGTTAGACAGTTCCTCGGAACCTTAGGATATTACAGGAGATTCATCAAAGATTTCGCCAAACTAGTAAAGCCTTTGACGAGCCTGTTAAGAAAAGATAAAGAATTCGAAATCACTCCTGAAATCAACGAATGTTTTCAGAGATGTAAACAAATATTAATAAGGGACCCGATACTTATGTATCCGGACTTCTCCAAAGATTTTATTTTGACAACCGATGCAAGCGATTACGCAATTGGAGCTGTGCTTTCGCAGGGCACACCTGGAAAAGATCGTCCAGTAGCATACGCATCAAGGACATTAAATAAAACTGAAGAGAGATATAGCACAACAGAAAAAGAACTATTAGCCATTGTATGGGCGGTAAAGCATTTTAAACCGTACCTATACGGACGAAAATTCAAGTTGGTGACAGATCACAAACCATTAATCTATTCCCTTACGAACACAAATGACAAGATAGTGAGATGGAAGTTAAACCTAGGAGAATTCGATTATGAAATCGAATATAAACCGGGCAAACAGAACGTCATTGCAGACGCACTATCAAGAATTAGAACCGAAACAAACGAAGAAGTCAACGTTAATACCTCAAGCGACGACTTAGAAACGGTCCACTCAGCGGACACTAGCGATGACTACTTTATAAGTTGCACGGAAAGACCAATTAATCTGTTCAAAACGCAATTGATCTTTAAAATTGGCAATATAGATACCGATCTTCATGAAGAGGTTTTCACAAAATATCACAGATATACAATTGCTAGACCTCAATATACAGAGGTTGATATTGTGAACATCTTCAAAAACTATCTGAACCCCAAAGGAGTTAACTGCATAAAAGCTCCAGTTTCACTGCTACAATTAATTCAAGAAACCTATAAAACACATTTTTCCACTAATAAAATTTTCAAAGTATTTATTTCAGAGAAGCTGCTAGAAGACATCCGTCTAGATACCGAGTAAGATGAACTTATCGAACAAGTCCACGAATTTGGTCACAGGGGGATAAAGGAAAATAAGAAACAGATTCTCCAAAAATACTTCTTTCCCGAGCTTGAAAGGAAGCTGAAAATTTTTATCACATCCTGTGATATTTGCAAACGTAGCTAATATGACAGAAAACCTCCAAAACTGATACAAAGAAGTACCTTTGGTGAAACTGTTTTTGACAGAATCCATATCGACGTCTTTTTCATGAAAGGTCATAAATGGCTCACAATCGTTGATTCATTTTCCAAATTCGCGAATATAATTGCACTCGAAACAAGAACCATTATTGACATGAAAAAAGCAATAACGGATCACATTAGACAGTTTGGAAGACCTGTAACGATTGTGTGCGATCAAGAACCTTCCTTTAAATCCATTGATTTTATCGGATTCCTAAACGATTTAGGAATAGTCGTTCATCACGCTAGTTCCTCCGAATCGAATGGCATTGTTGAAAGGTTTCACTCAACATTGATTGAGCTGTACAGAACTTTACACGCGAAGTACAAAGATTTGGCATTAAACGAAATAATGAATATTTTAACCGACATTTACAACAATACTTTTCATTCGGCAATTAATCAAAAACCACGCGATGTAGTCTTTAACAAAACAAATATTACAAATAGCGAGGAAATCGCAAGAAATTTTGATAAAATTCAATCCGCGATAAAAGTTGAACTCAATAAGCGAAAGGAAGCACACGAGAATAAATTCGATAAAAATGAAACACCAAAAACTTTAAATATAAATGATAAAAAATACATAAAAATTGGTCAAAGACAAACCAAAGATCAAAACCTTTATAAAATTGCAACTGTTAAATCCAATGATGAATTCACTTTTACTGATGCAAACGATATTAAAATCCATAAAAACCGAATTAAAAACTAAACATTTAAACCATCCCTTTTTCCTTTCAGAATAATTTTCATCCACACAATTAATGCTACCACATACAAAGAAATTCCCAACAGCAATGGACTGGTTGCATTCAAAATCAAAACAGCAAGGATCAAAACTGGATATGACAGGACATTACACAAAATCAATCTTAGGTCGCTAGAAGACAACGTAAAATATATAGAAAAAATTACCCAGTCATTCAAAACAATTGAACACTTAGAACAAACTCTTGTAGAAAAAATTAAAGTAGCCAACGGAAAACTTAGGAGTTTAAATACACACAGAACAAAAAGAGCACTAATAAATGCACTAGGAACGGCTATTAAAATCATTGCAGGGAACCCAGATAATGATGATCTCGAAATCATACATAAAAGCTTAGGAGAATTGCAAACACAAGAAAACAAATTAGTCCGCAACCAAGTCCGACAAATTCAAATCAATGAACTTTTTAAAGACAAAATCAACAACATTACAGATGCACTTGGAAAAATCAGCTCCAAAATATCAAAAGAATATAATTCAGTACAAGGCTTGAGATCAGATTTAGAATTCATTAACCTTATTTGGAATACAGATAAAATTATTCATATTTTAGAGAACATCGAGGAACAGATAGAATTTTCTAGAATAGGCTTGTTAAACAAAAATATTCTTTCAGTAGAAGAGAAAATGTACATTTTCGATAAACTTGTAAACCAAAACCTTAAATTGAATTATTTAGACGAAATTTTTCAGTACAGCACAGCTAGTATCGGCATCAGCAAAGGACAAGCAGTTATACTCATCAAGACACCAATTCTAGACGAGAAGACGTACGACCTTTTGGAACTTCATACCTTGAAAATCAACGAAACACGAATCGACACTCATATCAACCTGGTTACTAAGCATGGCGATCTAATTTACTCCCAAACATCAAAATGCGACATATGCGAGGGTAACAACTTGGTGGAAGACGAATGTATCTACAAAATTTTAACCCATCAAACACCAACATGCCCGCTTGTAAAGACGAAACAAGCATTCCAAGTCAATGAAATTGTAAAAGGCGTTATCCTGATCGATACCTCCGAAAACACTGAAGTAAGAGACTCTTGTGGAAACTCGAAGATGGTACGGGATGCCACCATTGTAGAAACCGAAAACTGTACCATTAGAATTCGCAACCTTACATTCTCTGGAAGGCTTGACGTAGTTCAACAAGACGAGTATCTGGTTCCAATCTACAGCAAACCTCTACAAAACACATCTTACTCAAAAGATGACGAAGAAAACTTTATGCTTCGGATCCTGAACCTAGAAGAACTCAGCGAGATTCAAATATCTCTAAACCATACACAAAAACGGGTAACATATGGAGGTGTCATCCTCCTCGCACTAACCTTTTTTTGTTTCTTCACTGCATTTTTCTACAGAAAAATACATGCGAGGGTGAGCAAGGAAAATCACACCAAGCTACCAGAACTTCTTACCCCCAAACATATAGGAGAAATAGACGGGACGGCTAAGACAAACGAAGATACGCCTAAGCACGGAAGCAATGGAGTCCACACCATGACGCCATTATCCGAGGTCCTTAAACATCAAACGAGGACGCTTGATACTTATGGGGGGACACGTTATGAAAAGACGAGCCCAGCCGACCATGCCAACACGCCGCATCGATCGACCACAGCAACCGATGCGCCAGGGAATTGATGAGCCAGGAGAAACCAGCGTAGCAACAGCCAGGGTAACTACATCGAGACGACCAACGCCAACTTGCCCCATCGATCGGACGCAACGATCGATGCACCGTAGAAATGATGAGCCAGGAAGAATCCAGCGTAGCAACAACCCAGGAAGGCAACGTAGACACGACCAACGAGTACC
>NC_073696.1:149262588-149319007 GCF_029784165.1 Wyeomyia smithii | reverse complement strand
CTGGGTTGTTTTCTTACTCCAGCCACAGGCCGAAACCCTGGAAAACATCCCGTAACTAAACTGAACTTGTGGATCCTAGAAGCATGATCAACTCCAGAATATATCCCGAACACGCCATCATGTACAATCTCCACATTAAATTTCCCTAAACCGGTGAATCACGAATTACGATCTCCCCCAGAATAAATTCCGAGCTTCTGACCGTATTCCTTATCCACGCAAAAAACCTATTTCGTTAAAACCCTCCAGAACCTTGTTCCGAAACACTGTTTTACACGAAAATGATAAAATTCAAAAAATATCGTGAAACATTTCATTGAAATATTTCAATCAAAATTTTTCGACACCCCTCGTCATTCACACGATAACAACAATCGTCGCTCAAATCGATATCACGCTCGTGAAAAGTAACACGGCGAATGAATTAGTTTTAATTCAATTTCATAAGTTGCATGAAAACTCAAAAAATGAATACCGCATTTGGTGATGCTGTGTAATTTTTACACTGATTTTAGATTAATCTAGAATAACTCATTTTTGAATTTACCACTATAACTCAATTTTGAGTACTAAGCATGAAAAAACGACGCCATTATTTGACACGAGTGAAAAGGCGGCAAGATTCAACATTTGTGAGCCATTATTTAGCCTTTGCGGCCGTGTTATCTGTTCTTGTGGCTGTTTGAGTGATTCCAGAAAATCACGGACATTTTAAAAAGCTTTAAGGTACACATATAAACTTTTTTCATTATTCATTCTAAGGAACCAAAAGTTTTCAGGTTGTTCGTGTCATCAGGAAATTTGTGGGAGAGTAAAATATCAAGTGATTATGCATCACAAAAAAAGAGCAAAATATACTTAAAAAATAAATATAATTAGACACCGTTCAGATAGAATGTAACCTAAGTTTTGTTTTGTTCTGACTGTTACTGGCACAAACCTCCCTTTCTACGCTAACATCACATTTAAAACTGAGTGGTTTTCCACTCTTAAACTGAGTACTTTTAAATTCTGAAAATGGTTAGTCCTAAATTCAAAAATGAATATTTTTCTATTCAAAAACTTGATAGTTCCAAAATCTAAATCGGTGTAGGTTTTAATTTCAAAACTGAGTAGTTTTTAATTCAATAAATGGATAATTTTGTACACATAAACTGATATTTTTTAAGAACTAAATGAGTTTTATTGAACACAAAAAATGAGTTAAATTGTATACATCATTCTGAATAATAAATACACAGTATTTGCCCATACTATGGTTACACAATTTTGAATAACAACAGAGTTACTCAATTTTCGTGTTGTACCACTTTTTATGGAAATGAATTGTTTTCTAATCATTTTTGAATTCATTTTAGGGAGCGTGTATATAAACCATTTTACGAGACGTTTCTGAACTTGACGGAATTGTGTTTGACAGCTTGTGTGAGTGAATCATATGTAAACAAACTGTGCCCAAAAATAAAGTTTTTTCAAGTCGTTTTTTCTGGACTTCTGAGTAAATAACATTAAAAATGGTAAATATATTTAGATTCGGAAAAGTACGCTGCACTTGTTTTTGAATACCGGGTATAGAAAAAGTGGCTGCAAATGTGTGATGTTTGAAAAATAAGATGACGTGTTCCAGAAGCATTGAAAAAGATGATTCGTGTTTTATCAAAAAATATCAATAAAAAGTGTAGTTTTGCATCTAAATTGATTTTGTGTTCTAAGATCAGACCATATGTGTTGCAAAAAATATAAATTTCGGATGATTAAGTGTTTTGTACAGTGAAATTATTTACGACAAAAATCTGGTATTTTCAGGCATCTGTAGCTGATAGCTGTCAAGAAATTGAAGTTAAAATACAGCTTTCCGATATAATTTTTTACGCTTCTGGAGGCAGCAGATTGGTTGTAGAGGGTGAGCGAGTGTATCAAGCAAATAATTTGCTTTTAGTAGGTGTACAAGAAGTATTCAACGATGGACTGAGTATATTTGCATCCTGTTTGAAGTCTTCCTCGCCGAACTCGGAGCCGCACAAAATAATTATGCGCACGAAACGGGCTTTCGAAGATTGGAGCATTCGATGTTCCTGTAAAGCAGGAATGGGAAAATGTAAACATGCAATGGCCGTTCTCAACTATCTCTCACTGTAAGTATACTGAAGACCATGTAAAATCAATACCGATCAAGCTGATTTATTGTTTTTTAAAGGCATTCTTCAGTTCCACTGCTATCACAAACGGACCTACAGCAAAAATGGGGAAAAATAGCGCAGAGAGTAGCAGCCGATAAATATAAAGCTACAAAGGTGAGCGATTTTTGTTGTTCAGGAAAGGATCGCCGATCTACAGATGTACCCTTAAAGCGTATTAGTCTAAGTCCTCTTGAAACTACTTCAATAAGAAAATCTTTTCTCCAAAGTGAGTTTCTATGATTCTTGTTTTAATTATTTTTGACAATTCCGATTTTTTGTATTAGATATTCCAGATTGTTCTTTGTACTACGAGGTCTATGGCAGACCTCAGCAAGCAGAAAATAGTGAGAAACGCCCTCAACACTCGCGAATCGTAGAAGATTTGCTTAATATTAGTGCGCAGAGTAACACTAATCGAAGATCGTCTTTGGATTCGATTATTTCGGTAGATGAATCTTCTGAGATGATTGTTTTGAAGAGCTTTTTGGAGAATTCTCTCTGCAGTGATAAATATTCTACAGCTGATTACGAGAACATGCATTTCATTGGGCCTTTAGAAGAAAATTTAGGTGTTTTCTACGAGCTTCAAGTATGCGTCTCAACTCGTGAATCGATTCAGATATGCTGCGATACGATTGAACAAAGACTTTCCAAATCCTGGAAAATTGAACGCAGTCGAAGAATTACGGCATCTAACGCTTATGGTTTGCATACTTATTACAGTTCATTTGACAAACCGAAAGATTGGCGAAAGAAAATCATTAGTGTTGCTGCTTCACAGAAGATGAGAAACCCGTTGATTGACCATGGGGTGAGGTGCGAACCTCTTGCCATTAAATCTTACACTCAAGACTTTGGAAAGGTTGTGACAAAGTGCGGTTTTGTTATACCACCTCATATTCCTTGGCTCGGCTGTTCACCTGACGGAATTGTTTTAGATGAAAGAAAAATCATTGAGGTAAAGTGCCCGTTTGTTGGAAAAAATCACGTGTTAGCAGACACTCTAGAACAGCTATCATATTTATCTAAAAACTCAAAAAGACTTAAGATAAACCATTCATATTACGCCCAAATTCAACTAAACATGTTCATCTTAAAATGTAAGACCACTGATTTTATTATTTATTCAGAATTTGAAGACAAATGCTCTGTACAAACAATAATGTATGATGAGAATTATTTGCGAAAAATTCTTGGATCACTAAAGGAAGTGTACTTTAACGCATTTTTGAAATTTTTGTGTACTGCAATTTCCGTGTCACCGGCATGTGCCTAATAAATAAAAATTAAAATTAACTAACATAGGTGTTTAACATTTAATAAACTCAATTACCTAGAACCTTTCATTCGCTAATATAGGTTTCGATACATTTGTTTTTGCGCAGCAGATAAATACAATATCATCCAAAACTGGTAAGAAGTAAGTGCCGACTTTGTCACCAAGAAGACCAAACAACTTAACTCGTTGTATAGCTCTCTCGACGTGGACTCTAGCTGCTGCGATTGACACATTTTCAGTTGCGTCTGCCGAACTAAGCTGGGTTTGAGGAGCATGTAAGAAGGGCGGCCTGACTAATTTAATTCCTTTGCATCGACATTCTTCGTCAATCAAAAAACCTTTATCGGTCATCACCGCTTCACCTACATTGAATTTATCCAGTAGCTTTTCTTGTGCAACGATCTGTTTGTCAAAAACTTTGCCACCATATCCACAGCTGACAAAGGATATTGTTCCACCAGGCGTCACGGCAATTAGGTACTTTGCTGTTTCCCGTCCTTTGTAATGAGAATATGCGTTTATTCGACAATGCAGACACTTAGGTTTCTTGATGGCAATTTCGGTACAATCAAGCACTGCAATCACGTCCTCGTAACGGTTACGAAAATATCGGGGTATATTTTGTTTCATCTGTGCCTGTGTTGGCCAGAAGATTAGTGGTTCACAAACTGCCCTGATCCATGGTATTGTCCAATAAAACGCGATTGAGATCGTTTGATAATGAACCTTAAAAAGTGCTGCCATGCATGAAAATGACAAATTTGTTCTTATTTTGATAAACACTATCAATATTTGTTCCTCCAGCGAAAGGTTAGAATGCTTTCTTTCAACGTACTGCTCGAGAGATTCGATGGAAGATTTTATTGTTAGCAATAAACTAAATGAATTCAGTCCAGTCCATGCGGTGAGATCTGCATCCGTTTTAAATTGCACTGCCATGGTACGGCGACGACCGGCGAATACTTTTTCCATTTCCGAAGTATTTACTTGAACGGCAGCTTCAGCAGTTACAATAGAAGGCACAGATGAATCGATATCTGCTTCCATCTGTTCTGCCTGCTCTAACTCTGGTACAACTTTTGAGTTTTCCCGTCGTCTAACTCTTTTAGATCGAGCCGTCGCTAGTGCTATTAGCTTCGAGTCGCGTTTTGGCTGTGGAAGATTTTCATCTGGAATAGCTGATCTTCTTAAAATCATCCTACCGGTTTCACGGCTTACAGCTAAAAAAATATTAAATATAGTAAAAATTATTTTCTCACATGGTGCACAAACTTACTTGGACTGATAAAATTTTGGATGCTGAAATGACTGCTGCAAACTCTTGCCGTTGGAGCCGGTTCTTTTTTCAAACGAAGTGCTTGAACCCAAGCTTTCCAGCGTCCTTTGTCACGCCGTTCGGGAAGCGTATGGAACGAGATACCAGCAGCGTAACGTTGGTTGCACCCCGGAACAACACATACCATTCTGCTTTTTTTCTGATGCGGGGAAGGACAAATGCATTCGCAACTGGACTGCTCGGCATTGTTATGCTCCATGCTGCAATTTAACGTTAAGTTTAAAGTGATAATTTTATTTAATTCTTCACATTAAGTTAGTTGAAACTTACTTGTCTCAATGTTTACCAAAAAAACTGCACTTTTGAAAGTAATAATGTGGTACGAAAAACACTTTAAAAAACAAACTCAAATGGAGAAAAGATTCACTAATGAATTATCGATGTTTTTCACTAATTTTGTTGTGTTAACTACTCTCGAATAATGTTTTTTTTTTCTCACTCGAAAAAACACTTTAAAAGCAGTTGCCTTTGTTTATACTTTTGCACTCAGATACAAACTAATCGTAGATGTCTCCACCGTACCTCTGTGAATGAAATTTTGACAGAAAGCTCGGAACCAATGAGAATAAAAGAAAGGTGAGGAGGAAAACTTACTAACACTTACACGCGCCCTTCTGCTCATCCCCCTCTGCCCATAGAGTTCTCCAAGCGAAAACACACAAACACTACGACACGGCCCGCTTTACACTGTATATTGAAATTTGTGAGAGTGTATATCAAACTCGGTAGTTTTTTATGCTCACTTTCAGATGACAGTTCTCACAGGTGACAAAAAATTCTTACAGCTAACAAAAAATAAATCGTAAACATTGCACTAATACAAACGCACCTGGAGAACTCTATAGTTGATGCCAAATAGTGACGTAGTTATTTGGGTTTCCCATTGAGTTCATCTAGTTGTTTACATTTGAAGCATTTACTAATACTAGAAAAATTCACTCTCCTCCTCACCTCTCTTTTATGCTCATTGGCTCGGAACCGCTCACATAACGCACGTAAAAGCAACATCAATATCAGCAGGATCTGTGACACCTGTCAGTTCGTAAAATGGTCTACACGCTCTTTCTGTATAACCCAAAACTGAGTCAAAACCTAATCAGTTTCGCTAAAACCGTATATGTACTCAAAATTGAGTAGAAGTTGTTTTACTCATTTTTGAGTACCACCGAATGTTCTAAAAATTGAGTAAATATTACTCATATTATCCCTGATGCGCGATGCGTAAAAGTTACTCATTTTAGACTCAAAAATGAGTACTTTAAGCTTTAATGAGGGAATTTCGGAAAAATTATCTATATTGACTCGATATTATTATATTCTCCATTTTTAATTAAATTTATGGCTACATCGTACAACTTTTGGATTTCGGTTGGTATAGTCACACCGAACACAGCGAAGCTCTTGAAAAAATACCGATGGCAGCTATGAAGAACTCGTAGTCGAAGATGACATATCCATGAAAAATAACGAAATACCTGCCGGTCTTGAGCACTTCGACCTCGCATGCAATGTGAGGAAATGCAGATGTGTGCTCAAGATGACCAGCAAAATCCTTAAAGGGAAAAAAGTAAGTTGGTAGCGGAAAACTATTCGGCATACCACCTTGCAGAATACCATTCCGCAGAATAATAAAAAACGTAAAAAAAATGTTGGAAATTTGCCTTTGTTCGCCGGGACACGAGAGATCTATGAATTTATTCGCCGTATATCCAACCAACGAGCCCTGGTGAAAAAAAAAATTGGCATTAGTTGCAGTCAATTATTTCAAATTATGTATTACTTACCGATAACAACGAATTTCGAACACTTCTATTTCCTCCTTTTTTCAGACGGTTTGCTTGGTTTGCTGTTTGTTTTCAATTGCAAAAAAAATAACAACAACAACACGCAAGCACCGATTACCCAATTTTGAGTAATTTTGCCGCCATTATCAACTTAATTCTACTCATTTTTTGACGTCTTCGAACAACTGAAAACAATGATAAAAATTCAACTCAGCCGCTGAGTAGCCCAGAGTGAGCGTGTATTGTTGTTCTGTCATTCAACCAAACCAATGAGAATAACAGAGAGGTGAGGAGGAGAGTGCATTTTTGTAGTATTAGTAATGCTTCGAATGTAAACATATATGTTGATAATGATATTGTTACCGGTGACGTCACTATTTGAAGAGATCAGGAAATGGTACGGTTGCAGTATTAAGTTCGCAATATTTCTTGAGTTATTACTGACTTTTTTTGTAAAGTAGGTAATGTTTGTAACAATTTTCATTATTCAACATTAGTGATTTTCTTTCTAGCTTACTGGATTTCTCTTATAGATACTTTTTACAGTGTGTATACTCCCTCTAGCTGGCACCACGTACGATGTGGTTTTCGTTGGTACCAAAAACGGAAAAAAATATTAAGTGCATCAACATCTGTCGGCAAGCATAAAGATATGAAAACCGTCATTATCAGTAAAGGAAACAAAGTCAACGAAATGACAACATCCAGGAAGAACAAGGAATCAATGATTTTTTTTTTCACATATACAGGAATCAATGATAATCAGCAACGGAGAGATCGCTGACTTGCCACCGCGAGGAAGGGTAAACCAGAAGTCCGTAAAAAGGCGGCATAACCGTGATAATTCGACAGTGAAACCCTTTACGTAGGCAAGACGGTGTGTTTCTCTAAATAGTAGACAATGAAAGTGAAATAAAACATATTTCTCTGCAGTTTTATACAACTGTTTTAATTTTTCTCATATATCATAGGCAACTATATCAATTGAACGATGAAGTGTTTAATTTTACGAGAATTCTTCCTGTTAATAGCACTCCTCTCGTCAATCTTATTATTAGGCGTCTGACTAGAACACGTTATAGTGTCACTTTTTCGTTGCTTCCGAATTCGCATCCTTGCTTTCTCCTTTTTTTCTCTTGCAATTGCTTCTTCAAACTTTTTCTGGAGGCTGCGGAAATTTTTGTTTTAGTTTATGGATAGTCCTGTTTTTACCGTTTTGTTTATTTTTAAATCCAATTTGATTAGTGTCCGGACCGACATTATGAATCCAGTTAAAATAGGAATCAAGCTGGTCTCCTATGTTTAACCATTCCTCACTTAATTAATTCTCTTTATTAGCATCTGGTTCACAGTTGTGTTCCAATGTTCCAATTGGTAGGTGTAATTTCCCAAATTCAGAAATTCATTCATCTGATTTTTGGCGATGTAACCTATAGCTTACTACAACCATCTGTCTCTTTAAGACTCCTTTTCTTAGCTCCATATAGCCACGGCGATTCTTCGTTATCGCTGAACACTACATCCTCCTTTTTTCTATTCCATAGGTAAAGGTTGGCTTCACGGAAAACGTTAGATATAGGATTGACTTCCTTCGTCAAAACAGACCGCGTATTTTGGTTAACTTTCAACTGCTTTGAAAATCCTTCGCCAAGAATCATCAATCGACGTTCGAGAGCTTTAAGAGTGGTTGGATGGTTATGAATACCACTGTTAAGTCGAATCACCGCAAACTCATTCTCTGCGCAATCCTTATACATAATCAGAAATCCTTGCTCCAAAGCGGGGAGTTTTCTAATCTCTATCAACAGTTTTTTTGCAACTGGATGGAAATGTGTATCGTTTGTTGGAACAACTGAAAACATGCAAATTAATGTAAAAAAAGAATCGTAGCTAATAATAACAAAATGAAATCACCTTGTTTCCTGTTCGAGCTGGCAGACAATGTGTTGTAAGCACTTGAATCTCTGTGATCATAGTTTCCATTTGGTCAAGAATCTGATTTTGTTTTTCGAGTTCCACACCATAACATTTTTTCGAGAGAAAATTCAGGTTTAGTGAATAACAATTTATCACTCGAGTTCTTTTTGCTGCCTCTGCAGATGAAGTTTTGCGAATATTTACGCAGCACTCAGGCATTTTCGATGAATAAACACTTGAAAAATTGAAACTATTCTCTTTACCGGTAAATGCACTAGACAGACTAAGAAGTAAACAAAAATAGTGAATAGGTGTTTGGTGCAGGGTGGCCACATTTATTTCTGTAGTTTTGCTCAAAAATATCTGTATATCTGTTTCACGGGTTAAAACATCTGTATAAAAAATCTGTATCGAGCAAACTAAGAATGTTGGTTGAAAAACTTCTACCTTAAAGAATATATTGAAACAAATCACCATTTTTCGCTTTTGCTTAATTGTTTCTCGGTTTCAAACTTATAATCAGGCGATAATCAAATGTAGTAACTGAACACGATATTGCTTATTTTTCTTTAAGAGATGTTCATGCATGCTTGTGTTACTTTATTAACCCTTAAAGGCGCGCGACGTTAAAATATCATCTAAAAACATAAAATTTATGTTTAAAAGGTTTACTGCCTTAAAACTAACCAATATGCATAAATAAATTGAAAGATTTACTTTTTAATGTGCAAATATTACCATGTTGTTTTAAAACAACACTGTGACTTCATCGCAGAATAAAGTCTAAACAATTACTTTCGTTAACAGTAACTTTGAACTTGACCTTTTGTTAGTATAATTACTGATAATTCAGACATGTTCACAAACCACTAACCTTATTCTAAAATTTATTTTCAAAGACAGTCACCACCAGTCGGGAATCTCGCCATGTTTTTTTTTCGTTTCCGAGATTTTGACAGCAAAAATAAAAACAAAACATTCAAATACAGTACTTCCAGCTGTTAAGTTTTCTTCGTTAGAGTCTAGAGAGCTGTTCTAATGAATTATATTTCTGAAAAATACTAAAATACACATATTTTAAAACGTTTTTAGTAGTGTTGTTTTAAAACAACATTGCGCATTTAAGGGTTAAGTGTAGATCGTAACGTAGATTTCAGCTTTTAAAATTGATCTCATAAGCTCAGGGGCCCCATGAGATTTCTTGCTTTATTCTTGCTGCAATTATATATTAAAAATATGCGTTCTCCACAAGCCGAAGAATGTGGAATTATTGAAATTCGCACAAATGATCTCAGTAACGGATACATGAATTTACCATTCGGCGTTGTGGCGTCCAACTACTCAGATCAAGTTTGTTTTTAGCGAGCAAAATTCGCTATTTAATTCGTTAATTCGTTGAATCGAATGTTACATTGCAAGAAATTGATTTCAGTTCGAATAGCAAAAAATTCTGTAAAATCTGTATTTTTGACAATATTCTGTAATTCTGTAATACAGATTCTGTATTGCTTTTTTTGTTCAAAAATCTGTAAAATACAGAAAAATCTGTATATGTGGCATCCCTGATTTGGTGTTAAACTCGCAACCAGTGATGCCAGATTTACCGATAATTGTGTATAATACACACTTTCTACACAGACTAACAGACATAACACTTCGAACAAATTCTCAATAAAATCATCGTCCGGATGATTCTAGTACTTTACGTTAGTAACACTAGCGCCATCTGCTGCCGTGTTCGCGCTGCGTCATGTATTTCGACATCAGCGCTAGCGTTACTGCATGTGTCAAATGGGGAACCACAAAATATGTATGAAATTGCATGACGCCCCAGACGGCGTTTTCGCGCGAATACTATTTTTCGATTAGCAATTTGAAATGATCGTTTTTTGTGGCAATGGAGCTAGGTTCCAGTGTTACGTCTGTTAGTCTGTGCTTTCTATGTTATGCTACAATAAAGAATGATAATGACATGTCAAAAATATATCTAGCATCTTGGCTCGCGTTTGGGTGCGTGTAAGTGTTAGTAAGTTTTCTCCTCACCTCTCTTTTATACTCATTGCAACCAAACAGCTCAGCCAAGTATACAGGTTTATCTGTATTATACAGTTTTTTGAACACGATACAGAAATGATACAGAATACAGAGTTCATACAAAATTTTAATTTATAATACAGATTTGTACAGAATTTCAGCATTCGAATTTTTTAAGATCGGTTTAAGATCATGATGTTTAAAAAATGTTCGAACTAATGAACTGTTAGCTCTGCCTCACATATATTTCATCCGAACATCACCCGGTCAACATTGTTACGTTACATTATATAGATTGTTACGTAACAGTGTTACGATGTTATGTTAGTTATACGTTAGCTGGAAGTAAGTGGAAGGTTTCTATTTTCCACTTTTTTACATAACATTGTAACATTACAATGTTACATTGGGGTAACATAACTGTAACATTGTAGTTATATTAAAGCAATGTAACGTTATGTAACATGATTATTTTTGTTATGTAACAATACTTATATTGATGTGATGTAACGACATTAATATGGGTGTTATGTAAATTTGATGCTTATTTCCTTCTTTGTGTAACATTGTTTTATATATATATATATATATATATATATATATATATATATATATATATATATATATATATATATATATATATATATATATATATATCTCTCTATATATATATATATATATATATATATATATATATATATCTATATATATATATATATATATATATATATATATATATATATATATATATATATATATATATATATATATATATATATATATATATATATATATATATATATATATATATATATATATATATATATATATATATATATATATATATATATATATATATATATATATAATATGCTTCAAACAATCTTAATTTGCTAAGTTTTTAATGATTTCTGCTGAATACTTTCGAAAAAGAATCAATAGCAGTTCTATTTCCCTGTAGATCGAGCTAAATATCAAGAAAAAATATAAACATGTTAGGCCAAATCAGTAAACCTTTAGTATCTAATTGAATTAAGTAAACTTTTCGGGCGGTCTAAATAAGCGATTTGAAAATGAAAAACTTCTCTGAAAAATCCGCGTGAGTTCCGAAAATCGCGTAAATTCCAGAATCCGCGTAAAAGAAGTGAAAAAAAACGTGTTAAAAGACCGTGAACATTCTTTACACTACACTACTTGTTCTTCCCTTGTATATTTTAATTGTTCCTGCGGCCTTTGTTACACTGCCGACTACCGACTGGCAATGAACATCCATCGCGAGAGGGACAGATCTAAAACCTAAGAGTATTACACACGATTTCAATTAGCTGCTCAGTTTGATTCGTTTAGGGTGAAGTCCCGGTTAGAAAAAGTTGGCACTCGAGGTGCACCATCAGAACTATCTTGCGACTATTTGCATGTCGCATCTCCAGCAGCGACTGAAGCCACGTTGGTAATGGGCGTAAGCGAAATGAAGAATGCACTATGTTTATTTGTTTATTTATTTCGTCAATCATGGTAGACTACATACAGTTTACTTACATATATGATAAAATTGTTAATTTTGTCTTCTGTTATATTATATTCGAGAACAGATCTTACATACGAAACATAAAGTGTTTTAATGGTATAGGGGTCTTTAAAATTGTAGCTGAACCTTTTGATGAATCCTAACATACTGAAAGCTTTATTGATCATTGTATTATAGTGTTCCACAAATGTTAGTTTTGAGTCAAGTATTACGCCTAGGTCTCTAAACTTGTAACTCCTTTGAATCAACTGGTTTCCTAAAGTGAAAACTGAAATCATGATTGGTGTGTTTTTTCGAGTAGGATATAATGTTGCATTTTTAATATTAAGATCCAGTAGGCTTTTGGTACACCAATTGAAGAAAACGTTGATTTCATCCTGAAAATGTTGCAGATCTACGCTGTTACGTATCTCCATGTACAATTTCATGTCGTCTGCATAGATGAGTACTTTGGTGCATTTCAATACAAGATTGACATCATCGACAAACATAATAAATAATAAAGGACCCAAGTGGGAACCCTGTGGAACACCAGAAGTGACTTTAATTGCTGTCGAAGTTTTACCTTCAAAACGAACAAACTGCGTTCTATTCGTCAGGTACGATTCGATCCATGTTAGCAGTGTCGCTTTTAATCCCATACGTTTAAGCTTAAAAAGCAACAGCCGAATATCAACTCTATGGAACGCCTTACTAAAGTCAGTGTATAAAGTTTCAATGAAGTTATTCCTGTCCATCGCCCCTAAAGAAAAGTTCACAAATTCTAATAGGTTTGTAGAGGTAGATCTACCTTTGAAAAACCCGTGTTGGTTATTGGAAATACTATTTTTGACTTGACTGAACATTTTTTGATTTACGATTGCCTCAAACATCTTGGGGATCGACGAGATGATTGCAATTCCCCGATAGTTCTTGATATCTGACCGCTTACCAGACTTAAATATTGGGATTAAAAATGATTCTTTCCAGGCTAGCGGAAAAACGCCTGACTTAAGAGACAGGTTGAAAAGCCAAAAAAGGGGTTTAACAAATGAAGTTGCAATTGTTTTAAGTAATGATGGCGGTATCTGATCAGGACCCGGTCCTTTATTGGCATCAAGGCCTTCAAGCGACATTAGGATTTCTTGAACAGTAATATTGTCAACTGATACGTCATTTTCTTGTTCTTTTAGGTAGGAAAAATAGTTTATGTCTGGAGTATCCTCTGATGTTTTATAATTGTTTTGAAAAAATCGCGCAAACTAGTTACAAATATCACCACTATCAGTTCCATCAAAGTCTACAAATTGCATGCGGGATGGATAATTAGAAGTTTTCATTTTTTCGTTCGCGCAGCTAAAAAACGCTTTCGGATCGGATTTATTGTTGGCTTCTACTTTTGCATTAAAACTCTCATATGCTAAGGATATTTCTACGTCAAGTGCTCTGCAAATTTCTATATGATTATTAAGGTTCTGAGAACTTGTGTCTCTCTTATAAGCTTTATGTGCCTTTTGTTTTCTGTTTTTGAGATTTCTAATTTCTCGTGTGTACCATACCGGATATTTATAGTTTGCCTGTATCCTTTTCTTTCTCTTGGGCACGAGTCATTGATAATTGAATAAAGGCTGTTACTAAATATGCCGACAGCTTTGTTTATGTCTTTTTCATTTTTTAGTAATTTTTGCCAGTTTACATCGTTTAGTCTCCTATCAAATTCTTGATAATTAAGGTTTTGAAAATTGTGAACAAGCTCATAGTCGGTATCGCCAGGGCGCTGTCTACGAGAGTCAGTGAACAGTGAATACTCGATGGCAGTATGACATGCTTCGTTTCTCCATAATGGATCTACGGCGGCATCAATACAAAAGTCTTCAGTGAAGTTGGTGAATAAAAGATCCAAATAGCAGTTAAGTTGGTTACGAACATGGTTGATTTGATAAAGTCCAAGCTCGCTGATTTTATCGAAAATAAAGTGTAGTGTATCATTTTCACCTAAGACAGGCTGCAGAAGATATTCGTTATCGACATCCTGAGTAAAATCAATGGTGTTTTGATTAAAATCACCATAAATATGAATTTTAGTTTCAGGTTCTAAACAATCAATAATAAGTTGTGCTGTTTCGAAAAACTTTTCATACGAAGCTTTTTTTGCCATGTCGGGAGGAAAGTAAGCGGAAACAAACAGATGTTTTTCATTTTTCATTAAAACTTTTACCCAAACGTCTTCAAATTCAGCGTGTTTATCAGTAGGAAGTAGCTCTGATGGTAAAGTAGCATTAACAGCAATAAGTACTCCACCACCAGATTCTTTTACTGTTAGTTGCAAATCGCGATCACTTCGAAAAACATTAAACCTACTACCAAAGACTTCTTCACTTTTGATATCTTCTGTCCAGTTTGTTTCAGTAGCAAGAATGACATCATAATGACAGCCATTTACTTTTTTGAAGATTTGCTGCATTTTGTTTGCACCTTTCATTCGATTAAAATTTTGACAATACACTACTGTTTCACTAACACTAATTACCTCTCCTTGCGAGGATGTCGTCATTTTTGTATTTATGTTGTCCTCCAAGGGGTCCATCAGTTTCTGGCAAAACACGAATGCCTACATGTGCACGCAAACGAGAGGCTCTGGGGTAAGTGTGATGAAACGGAAGATGCCGACGTAGATGATAAGTATGAAGCTGAAGTAGATGCTGTACTGCTCGTCAAATCGGAACGCTCTATCGCAGAAACCAGGTTTACTTGTGGAAGTTGACAATCTGCTGGATATGGATTCAATACTTCACCACGTTGGAACCTAATACCATGCTGTGTTTGTACCGGAGGCTTTGAAAATGTTGTTTTCGCAGCTGCTAGTAGCTCTTTATCCGGAAGAGAATTGTTTACAGGTTTATGGTTGGTCTGATTCATCCTCGTACTGTCGCAATTTTGGTAACTACATGAAGGTACGTTGTGGTTTATGTTGCTGTTGTCAATATTTTTGGTGTTGTTGTAGTTGTAATAGCTGTGTGTGGGTAGATCATTCCGGTTGTTGTTACTTGTGCGGTTACGTGTTATGTTGGATTTGTTATTTAGATTCCAACACTTTTTATTGGCATTTCTTTGCTTTATGGCTTCACTTTAACCTTTTGCTGCTGAACGCGGCGCAACTTACGTTTGTCGTAATCTGTCCAGTCAGCACGCCACACTTTTTTTGATCCGAGCATTCGCCAACCTTCTGTTAATTTTGCTGATTGATCAAGTAACTCTTCCATCAAGCTCGGAGGACACTCTGATTGCGATCGAGTATTTTTAATGTTTTCTTCCAGACTACAAATCGCATTGCTGAGTGATTTTACTTCAATTAAAACATCACCGCTAACTTTATCTAGAGCCTCCTTTGTGGAGCGGGATTGAACAGAACTGTTTTCGTTACAGTGCACTTTCATGTCCTTCGTGAGGCTACCTAGGTTTTCTAAATTATCACTAATTCGCTTGAGATCTGCAACGAGGTCTGTTGTGAGATCTGTTACATATCCTTCAATTCGGTCCCTTGTAGCTTCCATTGATACATCAAGGAGCTTCGTGATGTGGTTTTTAATTTCAATGAGCTCCGAATTCTTCGCGGTTTCCATGTCAAGCGATAATGCGGACACAGCACTATCGACTTTTGTTGCTGTGTTCTGGTTTATCGCTGACACGGATTCCATCAGCTGGTGCTCCATATGACCGAACAGCTTATCCATTGCATTGAGCTTTTTGAGTTCAGCAGCAATCTGAGAGTTGGGTTCAGTTTGGGCTATGCTTGGGATGGGAATACCATCAGTAACTACTTATAGTTATCAGTGAGGAAAACTATCGCTAACTATTAGTAAAGTTTTTTTTGCTGATATTGTTTGCACTTTTTTCGTAGGAGAGATACTCTACAGTCATATAATTTTCACATAGGCGCAACTAAAAAAAATCTCAGGGGGGCTCTATTCTTCTTAATTTTTTATTGGAAAAAATATCCAAAGCGGTTAACGCTTATTTTTTTAATCGTGTAGTATAGTATCGAAACAAAAAAAAAAAAAAAAAACAAATACAACTAGAAAGATCACTTCCAGCGAGATTGACTCTCCGAACTAATGTGTTGTAAATCTTAACCACAGCCTCAACGCAAACCTCTTGCAGCAAAGCAAAACAAAATGTTTTTAGTACATTGCTGTATTGCTCATTTTAATAACATTAAATCACCGCCAAAAATTGTTTTATTTCGCTTTCGGATACAAGAGCTTTCAAATGTCGCAAAGAGCGCTCCCATTTCACACAAGGAATTTTTCAGCCCCCAAGAATTTTCCACAGAATGGTTGTATTCAATAGACCGTATTGCATCAAGTTTTGAGCAAAAAAGCTATAACGTAACTTCTTGCACTAAATAATCAACGACAAGTGAATTTTCTCATCTATCTTAAGGCCCAAAGACACACACGGCGCAATGACACCTTCTCCATACAAAATAGGAGGCGTGATCACTATCCCGCCTTCCATTTTGTATGGAGAAGGCATCATTGGCGTAATGTGTGTATTTGGGCCTTTAAATGTTTATCATGTTGGTTATTTTATTTTTGTTGCAATTAAGTGCTATTTATATAGATTTGAACATGTTTTGTATATGAAAATAACGAGAATCAGAAAACAGCTTATATTCAAATACCGAACACTTATCACTAAGAAATAGAAAGGCAAACCGTCCCAACACTGACTGTCACTTTTTTCAACGCCTGTTGATTCCCTGGAAGTGGTCCTACAGTAAAGAACTACACACATGGGCGCCGAATTTGAGAGGCATAAAGTGCCTTGGCTGTATACCTTGTAGTATTATTTTTTCTAATGAATTATTTGAAAGAAAAAAATTATACAAGCAAACAATATTGAGGAGAGCTACACATGAAAATTGATCCTGCGTGCTGACCTTACAGAGCTGTTACATTTTTTTCGTAGCAGTCTACTCATTATTGTGTCTCTTTACGTCTATAACCGCCAAATAAAATGTGTATATGGTAAGGTAACCAGCGGTATTCGGCAGCTTCGAATGTTTTTATTATACAGTCAGGTTTTTTACGCGGTTGCTTTCTTCAAAAATGGTATATGATATCGACTTCGTTCCCATCACGTTTTCCGTTTTAGGACAAAGATTTCAATAATAAAATCACAATGTTTGGTTTAAATACTGAATATCCCTGACTGACCACCAACATATTCAATCAAAGTTCGCACCTTTTGGGACGGTTTTCTACGTTATTTTTTTTAACTCAATTTATTCTTTTTTAACGCGGTTCCATAAAATTTGCAACGTATCCCCGCGTAAAGAAACCTGACTGTGTTTACTATACTTTAAATTTCAAATACAATTTTGATGCGCTTAAAAAGGAACACCAACATTACAATGTTACTATTAATTTAGACAAATGTTACGTTACATTTTGATTACCTTGAAATGTGCATAATTAATAACAATCGCAACGTAACATTTACATTACCAAAAGGATATTTCGTTACATTACAAGTAAAGCATTTTTGTTACATTGCAGTTACGTTAAATACTGTTACATAACAATGTTACCATATTTTTAGCAACAGTTATGTTGCAATTAGATAACTTTGTAACGTAACAATGTTACTTCTGTGTTACAGAACAGCAACATTGTGTTACATTCAATTTCTGTTTTCCGAGTGCGTTTCCCACATTTTTTTTTGTAAGATTTGGACCACTGCGACCATTATTTTGATCTTTTGTGGTATACCTCTTCTTTAGTCTAGGTACTCGTGGCAGACATATCACTATTGATGGAAGTGATCGTCGTTGTCCTATCGCACCCTTTCTCCCAATTAGGCACTGTATTTCGTATGAAATGTATTACCTCATTAGGATTCGCAGACCAGACCTCAAAAGGCTCCAAAGTTCCTTTTCCAAAGGCTCTTGTTCTGCGCTGTATTAGTGCACTGCAGTGGCAGAGCAAATGTTCTGCGGTTTCACATTCGAACCCGCAGAGACGACAAATTTCGTCATCTGACTGACAAATTTGTTTCAGGTGATGCTTACTTGGACAGTGTCCTGTAAACAGTCCGGTAATTGTCCTTAGTCCCTTTTTATTTAAACTAAGCAATTGCTGGCTTTTCTTGACGCTTGGTTTTATAAAGCGTTTAGACTGGCGTAGCCCTACTGAGCATCTCCAGTTCTCTTGTATTGTCCTATGTTCCCAGGTTTTCAATTCTGCTTTCAAGGCGCTTGATGACACCCCACAGAACGGTTCTGGGCCAATGAAACCGGTACATGACCCCTGTCTAGCTAACGTACCGGCTTTTTCATTGCCTTCCACTCCGCAGTGACCAGGAACCCAGTATAAACATACTTGGTTCCTTTCTGCCAGTTGTTTCAGTGAAAGGATGCACTCCCATACTAGCTTAGAGGTACATGTGAAGGCTTTTAGTGCTTTTAGTGCTGCTTGGCTATCAGAAAAAATGCATATGTTAGCATGCCTGTATTTCCTAGCCAAACAGACTTGTGCACATTCATAAATTGCAAATATTTCGGCCTGAAACACTGTAGGCCAACGGCCCATTGGTATCGAGATACTTATCCCAGGACCATTTATACCTGCTCCGGTTGAATCATTCATTTTTGAGCCATCTGTGTAAAAGACGACAGAGCCTTGTCGGATGTTTGGGCCACCTTGTTCCCAAACTTCCCGTTCGGTCTCTATGATTTTGAAAGGTATTTCGTTTAAGTTTGCTTCTGTATTCACCCAATCTTCGATACCTGGTATATGTTTGCTCAGCTGAAAATGTTTGAGGATTGCCAGCTGGCCTGTCTGATCTCCATCAGGTACTTTTTTAAGGCGTGTTAGTCTCAATGCACTTTTTTCCGCCTCTAGTTGTACTACCTGGTGGAGTGGTAATAGATGCAGAATTGTTCTCCCACATAGCTGCCAAACTGGACGATTCGCTCAAGGCAATCCACGGGCGACGTTTCATTGCTTGTACGTTTGTTATTGGTGTTGTTTTTCAAGTTGCAAAATCAAAATACAACCGAACACGATTTTTTTTTAATGTCGGATAAAAAAATCTCCAATCGTCCAGACGGGACGAGGGAAATTTTTTTTAGGTCTAAATCACACCCCTCAGCCCGTTTCCGCATCACATTTTTCGCATCCTCGAAAAAATAACAAACAATGCCTACTTTACAACTTAAATAACAATATATTGTTGTTTGAAGGATAATAGAGCAACTGATCGGACAACGTATGTTTTTTACGCTTTTCGATCCGGATTGCATCCAAGGTGCGATCTCTTGAACAAACCTGAGGCTGATCGCAACTGTCTCGTGGATTAGCTCATCCACAGTACGCAACTGGCTTAACAACTAGTTCGGGAAATAGACACAACTGTGTGGGTTCTCGTTAAACGATCTGCATTATCATCCGTTTATGGTTATTGATTATGCGGGTTGCAGGCACACGAGCAAAATACAGATTTTTTTACGGGTACATACAGAATTTTCAAAATAAAATCCGGCAGCTCTGGTCAACTACTCAAACCAAAACAAACGGAAAAGTGTCTGTGACTTACTATTGTGCATGCAGAGAAAAATTGGAAGCGACGATTCGCTCGTCTGACAAGAATTTTCAAGCGAATTCAACAACAACAATTGATTCAACATAAAATTTCCCGAAATGTGCCACTGTAATATTTTCTAATAGTTTTGAATGTATTCTAGTCGTAAAACTATGTCAATTTAATCAAATAACATTAAAACTGCATTGTACTGTGCGAGGAATTATCATACAAAATGACATCGCTGGAAATCTTCGCGTCGCTGGACTCACCAGCGAATTGCAGAGTAGTGCTGCAGCGACAATATAGTTGTGCATGGGCGACATTAAGCTGTATGAATAAAAGCGTTTGCTTGACTCATCCCGTGCAAATCTTACGGGAGAAGCAGAGTAACTTCTTTTATTCATACGGTCTATTGGCCCTGACACAAGTAAAAGAGATTTTTAAGGCTGTTCGCACCTACGCCAATTCTCATATCCAATTGTCAGTTTATGTGTGAAAACAAAAGCAAAAATATTCCTTCCTTCACTTTCGCAAGCAAAAACCAAACCAATATCAACAGAATCGTCAGGGCCAATTTACTCAGTCTGCCCAAGTGGAAAAAATGGATTTGCAGCTGAAAATCGGCGATTCATCAGACTTTTGAAAGGAAGTATATCTTATTTATGTATCCTATCTTTGTTTTGCTCATGGGACAAATTTCTTTACAGGTACCCGGCGACACGGCACGAAAACCCAACATCGCGAGGTAAGCAAAATTTTAATCGTTTTCCTGTTTTCTATTTTTAGAAACAGACAAACAAAACGATGGAAACGTAGGGAGGAACAACATCAGATTTAAAGTTACCAAAAACTACAGGAAAATTATGAAGAATTATTCGGAAAAAAACATGGGATACAATGGACGACAAAATCTAAAAAGACGAATGAAACATGAAATTTTGCATGAAGGATCGTAGGAAGATCGTGAGCGTTTTAAAATTATTTAACACATATTAATACTAATCCTAGAATTAAGATAGACGTTAGGCGCGTACTAATCACAATATTTACATTATTTACAAATATTTACAAGGGTAACAAGGGAGGGAAGTCTCGACCTTGTTGTCATATCCTTTTTTTGTATTGTTCCTTTTGTTCCTTTTCTGTTGTTCCTTTTCGAAGGTTCATAGCTTTTGAAATAACGTCCATCCAATTTTCCAACGTGAGGTTGGGAATTGGACTTCAGTTGACGTGACTTGTTCCAATCATCGAGCTTTAATAAGAAAAGTCGATAAAGTAGTATGATTTCATCACTACTTGTCTTATTCGAAGTCATCGCCTATGGGCTCGCTAACTTCGTGATTTTCACTACTAAAATCAGGTCATTGCCCAAGCTCCTTCCTCTTCGTGTTCATTCCCCCTAACAGGCCGGTCGACTTTCCCATCTTATGCTCTATATTAATACAGATTCCTTCAACTAAAACCAATGACCTGTTATGAAAAATATTTTCGAAAATTGGTCCCTCACAGATATAATTTGCTGTCGGAAAAAAATAGTTGGTCTTTTTGAACAAATAAAATGACCTTTAAGGTGATTTTTTCATGAAATTTTGGTCACTCCGAAGAGCTTCATAGCTAAAAAAAGATTATCTCTTGGGTAAATGCGCCTTCTTCAGATAGTTCCCGTAGAAGACGCCAAGTCGTTTTCCGTTCGTATGCTCAAGCTCGTAGCAGTGTTTTCCTAATATTTTCCTAACTACGGCGAGTTCGAACTTCGGTGCTAACTTTGCACAAAAACCTTTCGCTTTATCCGACAGCTCAAAAGTACGTTTCAGTACAGTTTCTCCAATCGAATAGGTTGGGCAGTCGGGATTCGATCGCAAATTGTACTGTTTTTTATGCCGCTCATAGGCCTTTGTCAACTGATTACTGATTTCTTCGAAAAGTTTTTTTCTTCTGTTTTCTGAATCTTGACTTTGCACTAGATTGGTACCGGAATTGTCTCGCATTCTAGCATATTTCTTTCCATCAGATACTCTTTCCCTGCCAAAAACCACGAAATGCGGCGTGTATTTGGTCGACTCGTGTACCGCGTTGCGAATTGCACAGGCAATGGTTTGCAAGTCATCCGCCCACTCTTTGTGTTGTTTGATGGTTGCCCGAATAGCTGTGGTTATCACCCGGTTAGCCCGCTCCGTGTTATTTACCTGTGGGTGGTAAGCAGGAGTGAGCCAGTGATTTACGTTGAATTCGGCTAGTAGATCACGAAATGTTTTCGACGTGAATTGTGTACTATTGTCCGTTAACACGACTTCTGGTACGCTGAACAAGAGGAAGATCATGTTCCTGACGAAATCTACTAACGAATTCGCTTTTGCTTCTCTGAATGGCTGGATTAAAACGAATTCACTGAAGACGTCAGTGGCCACTAAGAGGCACGTGTGACGGCCCCTTCCCGAAGCTGGAAGCGGACCAACGTAGTCCAATGTAACTAATTGCCAAGGGTATTCCACGAATTCTTTCTGCATTCCCATTGGTGGCGTGGATCTGCATTCCCATTGAATGCAATGGATAATGGGAACCATGTTGAAGCTCTCTATACAGACTTTAGCAAAGCATTTGATCGTATTGACATACCAATGCTACTTTTAAAACTGCAAAAAATTGGAATTGTGTCTGGTCTCCTGAAGTGGCTTGTATCATATTTGACAAACAGGCAACAAATAATAAAATTCAATGGAAAAAAGTCAAATCCCATTCAAGTTACTTCAGGTGTTCCCCAAGGCTCCCACTTCTTTTTATTCTGTACGTAAACGACATTTCCTCCATCCTCAAAAATGTTAAAGTTCTAATATATGCCGACGACATGAAGCTGTTTAAGGAAATAGAAAATCAAGAAGACATCAATGTATTTCAGAATGAAATCCACACATTTTACATCTGGTGTAAGAAAAGCCTACTTGAAGTAAATGTAAAAAAATGCAATGTAATATCCTTTAGCAGAAAATTAACAACGCCCAAAATTGTAATTGCATTAGGGGATCAGAATGTGAAGAAATGTGATAAAGTTAGGGATTTAGGAATAATCTTAGATTCTAAACTTAATTTCATCGACCACTATAACACTATCATACACAAGGCAAACAACATGTTAGGGTTTATCAAACGCTTCTGTTATAATTTTCAAGACCCGTACACTATCAAAACTTTGTATATTGCCTATGTGAGGTCAATACTGGAATACTGTAGCATTGTGTGGTCTCCTCGTCCTGGCGTACATGAAGAAAGAATAGAATCAGTACAAAAGCAATTTCTACTATATGCTCTTCGGAAGCTAGGTTGAACCGCACATCGTCTTCCGTCATATGAAGCACGCTGCATGTTGATTGACATTCAAACATTGAAAGAACGGCGAGAGTACGCGATGGCTTCATTTGTAAACGATATCGTTTCGCAGAACGTTGACTCAGCAGTACTACTTACTAAATTGAACTTTTATGCACCCATTCGACACCGTAATTTATTTGCTCTTAACCAACGTACGGAATACGCAAAAAATGGACCTATAAATAGTATGATGAATTCTTATAATCAACACTGCGAAGCCATTGACTTTACGATGTCCCGGTATAAAATGAAACAGTACTTCAAGTCCTTGAGGCTGAGGACACAAAATTAATTTGTTTTATGTTCGTGTATAGTTTAGAAATTAATGTAACTAGTCTACATATATGATTGACGAAATAAATAAATAGATAAATTTAGAATCGGTGACAACTTGCCGAAAATTCTCGATAGCCAACAACACTCCGAGACATTCCTTCTCGACACTTGAATAACTCCGCTGTGTCCTACTAAGTTTTTTGCTAAAGTAGGCAATCACTCCTGTTTCTCCGTCAAGTTCTAGAACCAAGGCCGCTCCAACAGCGGTATCCGACGCATCCGACTCTATTGTGAATTCCTTGCTAAAGTCACTGCTAAAGGATTTGCTAGAGTCGGCGCTGAAGTTAATACCGATTTTAATTCGTAGAACGCTTCCTCTGCCTCTTCTGTCCATTCGAATTTCTTTTTCCCTTTCTTTAGCAAGTCGGTGATCGGAGCGGTGATCCGACTGAAGTTTTCAATGAACCGTTGGTAGAAGCTCGCTAGTCCCAGTAGTCGTTGAACGTCTTTTACGTTTTCTTGCCTCGCATAATTGGATCAATTCTGGATCCGTCAATCGCAACTCCTCTATCGGTCAGCAAATACCCGAGGTATTTTATTTGTTTCTTGCAGAATTCCGACTTTTCTAGAGAAATCGTTAGATTCGCGTTACGAAGTCTCTCCGCTACTACCTTGAGTAGCCGGAAGTGCTCTGCCAATGTCTTGGTTACGATGACGATGTCGTCCAAATATACAAAAACCGCAGGCATCAAGTCGAATCCTATAACCTTGTCCATAAAGCGGCACAAAGTGAATGGTGCGTTCGTTACACCGAAAGGGCATACTGTCGACTTCAGGAGTTAAGAATAATGAACGTCTTTCTTTAAAAGGGTTAGATTCCTCGGGTTATCTTAACCGGTGTGCAAAGGTCCTTTTCGCATTCGAAAGGCTTAAACACACAAGGGACAACCTCTGAAATCTAGCGTTCGGATTAAGAAAGATCTGTGCGAGTTCGTATTTGCTAGTGGTATGATTTTATTTGGTAGCAAATCGGGTTTATATACAAAAATTTACAAATTGTAATCTTACGAACTATGCCTACGTATGGAAGAGAAAATGAGAGAGAAGATTCTCCGAATCTTCGTAAGGGAACAAATAAGAACGCGACAGAATTTCCATTCGCCTAGTCAGGTCAAATTTGCCTTCCCCTAATCCGGTACCTGAACGGGAAAAAGGTTTCGAACGTTATCGGCTTTCTTTACACGCGCCTACGACAACATTCATTCAGGTAGTTACAATGTTTTACAAAGCACCGGATTTGCATTCCCTATTTCCCTACTTAAGATGATAATGCGTACGCAGACGCGCCGGCTGATAATAGGACTTATCGCCCTTTTCTTTGAGCATTGTCCGGCCATAATTCACATAGTCATTGACGCTGGCTAAACCTAACAGACTGAGAAAATAGACCGCTTACGATCAGTGCACTCGCACGGATCTAGATATTCTATACCTGCTTCTAATCTAGCACCCGCACGAAGGGTCGGTCGGGGATTATCTATGTAGCAATCTCCTCTATGAAGGGAACCTATTGCGATTATTAAATCTATTCTAATTCCTTTTATAAGAACAATATTAAATGAGTTGCTGAATGACTATATTGTCAAGTTCTAAATAATGCGTTTGCTACATTCTGGACCCCATAAATCTACTAAGATTTATCAAAAAACTATTACGCATTATTACAAAATTATACATCTTTTCAAAATAAACATATTGCATTTACGGTTCAAATAAATTACTAACATATTACTACACTTCATCTTCTGTGGTGTGTTTCGCAGCCGTGTAGCGTCTTCTGGCGGTCTCCTTAATTCACGATTAGCCATGACTGTATCTAACGTAGATATACATTGCTGCTATCGCTATTTTCAGTGGCAGTATCGTAGGCTTCCCAATCGAGACAAATAGTTGAATGTTGTGGACAGTTTTTTCTGCCATCTCTCAGATGAGCGGCTTTGAAATTTATTCTCTTCTGCCATAATCTGATGATAAATTTGGTAGTGTAGTCTCCGCCAATCGGAGAAATCGTTTTTATTTACGAGGTCACACTCGCCGTTGAATAAGGTTTCTTCTATTTCTGTAACAGGTTGATTACCGGGTAACGTTCAACCGTCGAACCGTAATTCGAAGTGTTTTGGCTCATTATACCATTTAATTTCTCCGACATATTCTATAGTAGCCTCATCTGCCGTATTGTTTTCAGACTATACCCAACGCCATTGATCTTTGGCAGTGGTATCCAATATTTCGCCGACTCGGATGTTAATGTATGATGGATATTTTCTTCTCGTATTTGTTACCCATGCTAGCACTGTCTTCGAATCTGTCCATAATGTTGCAGATTTTATGTCCAGACGTATCTCTTTTTGAACGACGTCTAAAAGCCTTGTCCCCATGACTGCCTCATGGAGTTCCAGACGTGGAATAGATAGTGGTTCAATTGACACAACTCTTGTTTTAGCTGTTATTAACTGCGTATTGATTCCAAAGCTTGTTTCAGTTCTAGCATATACACAAGCTGCAAGTGCCTTTTCAGAGGTGTCAACGAAAACATGTAACTTTATCGGAGCGTGCTCTGTTAGAATGCATCTCGGGATCGATAAGCCTTCCGCTTGTTTGAGTTTACGTAAGAAGTTCAGCCATTGATCATACAGCTCATCCGGAACAAGTATATCCCATTGTTTGGAATATTTGTGTAGTTCCTGCATTAGTATCTTACCATGCACAACTAAATGAGAAATTAGACCCAGTGGATCGTAAATACTCATAATCAAGGATAATATTTGTTTCTTCGTAGGTATTTCGTCAATATTGAAGATTCCTGCTCCTTTATCATTATGATTAAATCGGTAACTTAGCATGTCTCTACTGGTGTTCCAATACACACCTAATACCTTCTCAATTTGAGATTTCTTATCTTGGAACGGTTTTATATCAGCGCATAACCGTCTTGTTACAGGTATACTTCTCAGCAATTCAGTATTATTCGAAGAGAAGTTTCTAATATGGAAGCCTCCTTACTGATGAATTTCGGTTACCTTTTGTACAAGCTCCTTTGCCTTTTTTTGGATCCCAAAAACTATCAACGTAATCGTCGACGTAATGTTGTTTTATTATTGCATTTATGGCTTCAGGAAACTGTTCCAAGTATCTCTCTGCGTTATGGTTTTTTACAGCTTGCGCGCAGTACGGTGAACAAGTCGAGCCAAAAGTCATGACTTGCATGACGTAAATATCCGTAGTTTTACTACTGTTGCAGTCGCGCCATAAGAAACGTTGCGCATTTGTCTTCACGGCGTATTTTCACTTGATGGAACATCTCCACATACAGGTATTTTTCCTTCTC
The DNA here is from genome assembly GCF_029784165.1 of Wyeomyia smithii. NCBI lineage: Eukaryota > Metazoa > Arthropoda > Insecta > Diptera > Culicidae > Wyeomyia > Wyeomyia smithii. The sequence goes on along the minus strand of NC_073696.1, from coordinate 149,292,353 downwards.
GAATTCATAGAAGAGTCCCAAATAATGAAGTCAGTTGATCTGGACCGGGCAGCAACATTGAGTTCAAAAATACTCCATTTACTTTTGCAGCTGCGTCGAAAACTTATCTTGGCTTCGGTGGCAACTTGTTTTGTTGAAAACGATGAAGTGCGGAAGATAATTTAAAGTTGGAAGTTTCGTAGCAATTCCTGTTGATTGAGCTTACGAATATATCTTTCTTCTTCTTCTTAGATTTTTACCCACGGAAGAACTGTTTAAGAGGCTGACCAAAATACTGTTCTAATAACGTTCAATCGTATTTCGGCCTCAATAGCGTCTTCAAAGCGTGTTGTTGCAATTCCGATGGGTCGAGTTTATCTATAGAATACTTTAGTTTTATAATCATTGAAGGTATTGGCTTAACTTCATACAGTTCAACCTTTCAACGTGTAATCACTAGCACTTTTTATATTTGTGGATATCTTCTTATAATTTCACTGCCTTTAATTCACAGGCAGACTTCGGTTACTTCTGACAATTTTACTTCAAATTCTCCGCAGATGAGAAGCCTTTTGTTGTCGCTTTCAATTCTTCTTGGTGTACTACGGTGATAGAATCATTTTTTTCGCTCAATAATTTTTTCTATAACTTCTATGTTGAAGATTTTAACTTTTATTGATGTCTCATCGTTTCTCCAATTTAAACGAAACGCTTGCAAAGTTTGTTGACAGCTTGATGAATTTTTGATGTATTAGGGTTTGTTCTTTATTTTCCTTCAAAACATCCAAATTTGCAACCTCTACGGAAGGTTGCATAAGTATTCCTTTAGCATTCAAATTAGCAACCGTTGACCTTTAACGGTTCCACCAATTTATTCCATTCACTTCGTTCTTTTGCCGAAGATTTCAAATTTATACGTCTTCGATTCAAAAAAGTTAACTCTTGAACCTTTTTCCAACGAGTTTTAACAAGTTTGAGAATCCTCGATTTATTATGTCATGTAAGTTTTTCAATAACCTTCTTCGTATTTTCATCGACTGAACTTGCATTGCATTGTATCCAGCGCCTTTCTTCGATGTCTTCCTGAATTCCATCAACTTTAACATTTATTAGCGATATGACGTTCTTGCTAACATCTTCATCCTGCGTTGAACATGTTTTAAATTTAGTGGATTCTAGCATCATTTTTTTTCTTGTTGATATTCTATTGTAGCTGAATATTCCAATATGTTCATCCTTTTGGCCAATTCGTCGTATCGTGTTCCAAAGCATGTCTGGAAACTTTCCAAATTGTTTCACCTTGTCGTTAGGTGATTCTGCAATTTCCGACGAATATTTTGGGTTTGAGATACATCCTAGCATTTCAATATTATTCGATAGGAATTTGCTTTTACTATTGAACCCATTTTCATAGAGGCTCTTGACAGCCGCTCTCAAAAGATGATTCTCGAGTTTTATATCCGCATTATGATGTTTAACTATTGCATTCTCTGCGTAGGAAAATTCCTCAGGACATTTAAAACCATTGCAGCTCCAAAATTTCATTGCTGCATCAAAGAATACATTGTCCTTCATGACAATTGTAAAATTTTGACGAAAATTCAATATCAAATGATCTTTTATCAATTCCACTGATCGTTGCTTCCGAGTAACGTAGTTATTCAAAACATCATTTCTGGCCACACACTGCTTTATAGTGTCTAAGTTGTTTTCAGCGTAGTTGTAGCTTACTATCGGTTTGTTGCGCCTAATTTTCCATGGTGATCCTGGAGCATATCTTCCGTTTTTGGAATTGATGGCATCTGCAGGTGATACTCTCGGTTTAATAATGTTACCAGGTCTTCGTTTTAAAACCGAAGGACATCTCAACAATTTATTATTATTCGATGAGAGTTTTATGCCCTTATGTTCATTTACTTGATGAATTTTAGGGTCTTTCTTTTTACTTTTGAGCTTCCCTTTTTGAGAGCTTATCTCTGATTTTTGGCAATCTTGATAGCCTTGTTTTACTGGACATACTTTAGTGGCATTAGCTCGTGCAGGTTTCTTTTCCACAATCTTTGGGGAATTAACAAGAACCTTTCGCGGTACTATTGATTCTTCAGAAATGTTTATTCTTTTAACTGCTTTGAATATTTCTTCATTTCCTTTTAAAGGCTTTGGATTAGATTCGTGGTGATCAACTCTTTGGCGATTCCCGAAAATTACAACAGATGTTGTATCCTTGTCTTTGAGTGACTGTTCATCTTGTGCGCTTTTCCTGGCACACATAGGAATTCCTGGCGGTTGTCTTGATCTCCGCCTCATTGCATGCGCTTCAACATGTGGTTTCAGCCAGTCGTTTAATTCATCTAAGTCTTTGACTTGAGACTTTTCCTTAGTCCAACAGATTTGTATGCCGAAAGAAAACTTTCCAATAATATCCTCCATCAGCTGAGGATTATTTAATAGGCGAATTTCATTCATGGCCTTTATACTAGACATAAATTTGTCTAGTGCATTGGAGCAGCCCGTTAGATTCGAAGTCTTACGGATGTCATTGAGCAGGTTTTTATATTCCAACTCATCCTCGTACCGGGTGAGTTGATCCAAACATTCTGGATCTGCTAGCCTGTTCTCTGCTGGAACATGATTTGCTTCTTCACTAAAGCGAATCTGTGATGATTCAGTCTTCGTTTGATAAACTGAATACATCTTTCTTGCCATAGTTTCTCCATGGTCTTTAAATCTTTGCGATATCGTATCGCTGGTCTTTAAACATTGCATTATTGCAAGACCCATTTCGATGTTTGTGCATTTAACACAAATCCATCGTTCCTCAGGTAATGGTAGCCTTCTAAGGTGTCCACAGTTTAAATGAAATCTGCGATCGCACTCATCACATGCGACCATGTTTTCCTTAGAATCTTTCTCCTTGCACAAGCGGCAACTACCGTTAGGATTGGTAACAAAATAACTCATCGTTGAGTAATGAGGGCGGTAGCGGCTTTCTGATGATTTTTTCTGTGGCTTCGTAGGGTTGATCGTCCTGATGACTTCCAAGGTTGATCGCCGTAGAAAGAATCGTCGCAAGGTTGAAAGAAAGGACCGATACCAACTAGCTCCTCTCTGGAGCCACCAAATGTCGACTTCAGGAGTTAAGAATAATGAACGTCTTTCTTTAAAAGGGTTAGATTCCTCGGGTTATCTTAACCGGCGTGCAAAGGTCCTTTTCGCATTAGAAAGGCTTAAACACACAAGGGACAACCTCTGAAATCTAGCGTTCGGATTAAGAAAGATCTGTGCGAGTTCGTATTTGCTAGTGGTATGATTTTATTTGGTAGCAAATCGGGTTTATATACAAAAATTTACAAATTGTAATCTTACGAACTATGCCTACGTATGGAAGAGAAAATGAGAGAGAAGATTCTCCGAATCTTCGTAAGGGAACAAATAAGAACGCGACAGAATTTCCATTCGCCTAGTCAGGTCAAATTTGCCTTCCCCTAATCCGGTACCTGAACGGGAAAAAGGTTTCGAACGTTCTTTACACACGCCTACGACAACATTCATTCAGGTAGTTACAATGTTTTACAAAGCACCGGATTTGCATTCCCTATTTCCCTACTTAAGATGATAATGCGTACGCAGACGCGCCGGCTGATAATAGGACTTATCGCCCTTTTCTTTGAGCATTGTCCGGCCATAATTCACATAGTCATTGACGCTGGCTAAACCTAACAGACTGAGAAAATAGACCGCTTACGATCAGTGCACTCGCACGGATCTAGATATTCTATACCTGCTTCTAATCTAGCACCCGCACGAAGGGTCGGTCGGGGATTATCTATGTAGCAATCTCCTCTATGAAGGGAACCTATTGCGATTATTAAATCTATTCTAATTCCTTTTATAAGAACAATATTAAATGAGTTGCTGAATGACTATATTGTCAAGTTCTAAATAATGCGTTTGCTACACATACCTTGAACCTGAAAAGGCCTTTCGATATTCGAAATGCGGTAAAATTCCTACATTCTTCCTTCAAAGGAATTTGAAAATATGCGTCCTTCAGGTCTATTATTGAAAAGTATTTGGCATGCTCCAATCTACCAAAAATTTCAAACATATTCCTAATCGGATACGTATCTTTTACCGTCATAGCATTTAACCTTCTCGAGTCCAAGCAAACCCGAATTTCACCTTTTGATTTGCGAACCGACACCAACGGATTCGTCCATTCGATGTAACATTCCTCTATCACATTCATTTGTTTGGAGCGTTCAATCTCTATGTCTATCTCTTTCTGTATACCCGGGGAACAGCGATATGTTGGTTGGTTTCTCGGCTTTGCCCCCTCTTTAAGAACAATGTCATGTTCAATCTTGTTCGTCCGGCCAAGATTTTCACTTGAAGCCTCTCATCTGGAATATTTGCCTCTCATCTTCAATATCAAAGGTCGGGATGTCTAATGTTACGTCTTCTTCCGTTGTTTGTAGTCTCGGTAACATTTCCGCTGGTTCTAACGTGAACGCAATTGTTTCGTCTTCGCCTTCAAACTCTCCGACTGGTTCTGGACCGCGTCCAAGATCTACCATCGGTTTAATCCCGAAACTCTTCCAGAAATTACATCCGAGAATCGGTTTTGCAATTTCTGGTACAACCACCGTTTAAACGACCCTCGTAGCATTTTTAAACGTGTACGGAATGTTCAGATATCCCAAACATTTATACTGCGTGTTATCAGCCGTGCAGACTTTCAATCTCGTCGGTTGTAGCTTCCGCCCATATCGGTCAGACAGCTCCAATGAGTTGATCGCACTGATTCCTGCACCGGAGTCGAGAAGTGCTGTAATTTCGCTGTCGAACACCTTAACGCGCAGATATGGACATATCCTAGTATTAATTTTTACAGTGTGGATTCGGTCAATAGGGTCAAAAACTTGTTCGCTGGCAAGGATGGATGCGTTCCCGGTTGTGCATCCCTTCACCAGTTTCCACCATCCTGTCGTGCACAACGGCCACATGAGCGAATTGTTTGGCCCACAGCCGAAACCAAAAATTTTCCTCGGTTCTTGGCAGTTCCGCCAGTTGTGCCCTACTCGTTTGCAGTTCCAGCAAACCCCGTGCCGAACCGGCTCTAATGTTTGCTTGCTAGTTTGACCGCCTCTGTTGTTTTCTAGCTCACTGTTGTTTTTCCCCACTGCATTTATTGCGCCTATTTCTTCGCCACCATCACTTCCGCTCTCAGACTGGTTGCACTCGGTAATGCTGTCGCATGATGTCCCACACTACCTCAAACTTTCTCCTACGCGAGAGTGGCGTGGACAGCATTTTATTTAAACATTCGATTTCTGTCACGAATGCGATGAAAGCCTCCCCTCTCTGCTGTTTCCGCTCCTGGATACCCTGGTTCTGATTGGGGTTGCCGAATCGGTATCGAATTCGCTCTTCAAAATCGTCCCAGCTCTCGAACTCATCGACGTAGGTGAAAAACCAGTCGGAAGCATGCCCTTCTAGCACGAGATGAATATCGCGCAGCAAGCTGCTGTCAGATAGGCCTTCTCTCCTGGCGATTTTTTTTAATTTATACAGGAAGTTTTCCACCGAAACGGACATTGCATTTCCAGAGAAAAACAATTTCCAGTGTTCTATCCTCCGATAATGTCGGGGTTCCCGTTCTCCCCGCTGGTTACTATAACTGGACCCCCTCGAATCGTACCTATCCTCCCCCGGACGTGTACTCTGTCTTATTCTCGGCCTCTGCCAACCTCTTCTGCTGCTCAGACTGCCCTCGTCCTCGGATTCGCTACTAACTTCCTGGTGCTGGTTTCGTGAAGTGGACAACCCAGCCGTCCCAGCGTTTTGAGGTGCACGTGCCCTAACCAAAACCAAACGTTGCAACCGATCAACTTGGCATTCGAGTTCCCATACACGACTTCGCATTACTTTGTACGATGACTGTGAAGCCGCTCCCCGCTCCGTTGTTTCTGGCTGTGAGGTTTGAGTTCTCTTGAGGATTGCTCCTAACGAGACATTTCCCAGCGCCCCGCCGGTTTTCCCTGTACCCGCCAATGCATCGTCTTCTTCTTTCCGAAGTGAATCAGTCGCTGCACTCTCGGCTTCAGTCTCTGAAGGAGGTAGTTTGCTGGCTGTTTTCAACAGTAACTCTTCGATTCTGTTCAGCAATCGCTGACGAGTCTTTTCGCCACCTTCATTTGCTGCTACGTTTCTCTGGACTCGCAGATAGTAGTGCCTTAAACGAGACAACAAATTTACGTGTGCGCCGTCATGCAGCAAACATTCAATTTGATTAATCCGATTAGTGATAAGATCAACTTCCGTTTCAAACTGATAAGGCGCACGATATTCTCGACCGGTCTTCTTATCCTCCTGAACAGCCAGCGCGGTAATTGGAATTTGGTTGGCATATCTTTTTGCCGTCCTTCCAGCTGGTTTTGCAGGACCAGCTCATAGTCCATTTCTTCATTCTTGCGTATGGAAACTTCATAGCCATCTCGAAAAATTAATTTGAAATAATTCACCAAGAAAAATTTTACTTAGAGTTCTCACTGCCGTTAAACTTTTGAAACGCACTATTTATACCAACAGCCGCGCTAAAATTTAGGAAATAATTAGTTCAAGTATGTACAAAGACTTAGAAACTAGAAGATTTTTTTTAAATGTAAAACTTATAGGATATTATTATTAATGAAACCAAGATTACGACGCATATACAAATAAAAATATGAAGAATAAATTATTTTAACTACTTGTTACTTGTTCAATCTATTCAATTTTCTCAAACAACCCGAAAAACCATTTATTTCAATAATGTTATCTATAATAATAATAAAGTGCAATTTCCCAAAAGGTTGCGCCAAATTTGTAAAAATCTGTTTTACGCGCAAGATAATTCATATTATCTGCGAATGAAATTTCAGCCTCTTTTTCACGTTGGGCGCCAATATGTAGCTGGCCCACCGGCCGCGATGTGTTTCCGTCTACTTAATACTTTCCAGGATGTATAAACGAGTAGCTTAAGCGCCACCTCCAGAGAGGGCTACTCGTCGTGTTGAATTTTGCCCAGCACGAAACCTAAACCTCAGGGCAGGTTGTGGAAAAATTGTCCCGAAACGACTTAAAGAAACGGTAGCAATCGTTGGCGTCGATCGATGAGCTGCGATGGCGTCACTCGAGATAAGCGATGGCGTCGATCAATGGGACGCGATGGCGTCGGTCAAACTGTATCGACGGCGTCGTTTGCCGGTTGATCGCAAAGCCGACGTTTACCCAAAGCAGCAATCTTCAATCCCGTCGTGGGTCAGCAGCGTGAGGGTGGCAGCGTCGCGCCAGTGCAGCGGTTAGTAAAAGGCGAAAAGAAAACCCTAAAAAGAAGCCAACAACGGCTGAATTGGGATTTCAGCATTTCTGTCGTACACACATTTTAAACTTCTTACCTTCTTTTACTAACAAAAACGCACGAAAAAGCGCACGATCAGAATAGTAGTTCCGAAAATCCTCAGATAAGTTGCGCGGTATTCGGTTTCCGCGATCGGAAGTAATGAACCACTTCAACACGATCATTTATGGCTTAAGCGTGAATGATTTTATCTCCTTCTTTCTTCCGTTCTTCCAATCGCAGATTTGCTTCCCCACCCGCTTCAGTATTTAGTGATGTAGAAGTACGATATCTTTCCTCTCGAGTCTGTGACCCGGCTAAAGGCGAAAACAAAAAGAGAAATAACTAACCTGAGTATTATATATATTGACATTCGTTTGTATTCTCATTCCCTAAGTACGTTTTGATTAAACTAGACGCAAAAGTGTACGCTCTCTTTGTTCCATCGATACACGCGGAATCCGAAAAGTCCCCGGTTGGTTTGGTGCTTTCTGTCGGAGAATTGTCCACTTTGAAGCCTGTCCGGGATCGAGGATCTACGTTCTACAGGATATGGGCCCAGAACTATGATGTTGACGTGGCTCTGGTGGTTGAAGGCGAACCTGTTACCTATGACGAAGCTATTCGAGGACCGGAGCAGGATTTATGGCAAATAGCGATGAAGGAGGAGTATGATACCTTTATGCAGAACAATACGTGGACTCTCGTAGCACTACCTGCTGGCCGAAAACCGATCGGCAGCAAATGGGTGTTTAAGAAAAAGGAGGAGCGCTGGAAATTTCACCAAATACAAGGCACGTTCAGTAGCCCAGGGATACTCACAACAGTTTGGAGTAGACTACGATTCCGTTTTCGCACCTGTAGCTGCTCAAACTACGGTCCTTCTGACAGTTGCCGGCCACAAGCGGATGATGGTTTGTCATCTTGACGTTAAAGCTGCATATTTACATGGATGATTAAAAGAGGAGCTGTATATGCAGCAACCCAAAGGCTTCCAGCAACAAGGTAATGAAAAATTGGTGAGCAAGCTCCAACGCAGCCTTTACGGCTTGAAACAAGGAGCTAGAGTGTGGAATGAAACGATCCGTGAAATACTCGAGGCGATGGGTTTCAAACTGGCAGAAGCAGAACCCTGCTTGTTCGCGAAGCGTACTCCAAACGGTTAGATCTTGCATCTGAGATATGTGGACAATATTCTCGTTGCCTGTGTGTCGGAGGAAGAGATCCGGATCAGCAAAGACATAAACGGCTACTACTCGATGGATCAACAGGGCTACATTTTGAGAATCGCTAATCGATTCAACCTTGACCGTTCTTTTTTTTAGGTTTAAATTAGTTTATTTGACACGGCACGATACATTTTCTGTTTTACTGAGCCAAGTACAATTCGTATTAATTCTACGTTAGCAGGGAAAAGAGGGAGGCCTTTTTTTTATTCTCGCGGCCGACTACGAGCTAGTGGGGATTTAAGGTGAGAGGAGGGGAGATACAATTTTGACTTAAAACTATTTTGGAACTTTGTTTTTTAAACTGGTAGAGCAATTGTATTCTTGTTTGTTGTGGGTTCAAAATATTTGTGTAAGCATAGATGCGGGCTCTTCGTTTCCGTGTCTTCAGCATAGCATATTTGTATCCTTAATCTGACAAATAGACAAAGAAAATTTTAAATTTTAATGTCAGCGTTTTTCAGAAAGCAGTATAGCTGTGTCATGTACTGGAGATCACCGCTTCCCAGAATGTCTCTAACGGGTACGTTCGGTTGTTTTCCTCGGGCCCGAAGGGAATCTATAAGCTCGGACCTAACACCACAGTATTCGGTACACGACCAAACAACATGCTCGATGTCATGGTAGCCATCGCCACAAACGCAGTGATTACTGTCTACAAGCCCTATACGAAAGAGATGCGTGTTTAACGTGTAGTGATTGGACATAAGTCTGGACATCACGCGAATGAAGTCCCGACCGACATCCAACCCCTTGAACCATGCTTTCGTCGATACCTTAGGAAAAATGGAATGTAGCCACCGTCCCAGTTCATCTGAGTTCCATGATGATTGCTAACTGTTGAGTGTTCTCTGACGCAAAATGCTATAAAATTCATCATAAGCAATTGGTCTTTCATAAATATCGCCAACAATAGCACCCACCTTAGCTAAAGAGTCAGCCTTTTCATTACCCGGAATAGAGCAATGAGAAGGGACCCACGCTAAGGTAACCCGGTAACGCGATACGCAAACAACGATATTGTATTCTCTCTAATTTTATAATGTGCGTGTTCGCGGCGGAGCGAAAGCAGAAACAGCCGTACTCAAGAACTGACAATATCGTTGTTTGGTAAAGCCTTAGAAGGTCTCCTGGGTGGGCTCCCCACCAGGTTCCGGTAATCGTACGAAGAAAATTAATCCTCTGTTGGCATTTTCGTGTCAGATACCTAATATGACAAGCCCAGGTGCATTTAGAGTCGAACCAGACCCCGAGATATTTAGCGACTAAAACCTGAGAGATCGTTTTACCCGTTAGTAGGAGCTGCAGCTGAGCTGGGTTATGCTTCCTAGAAAAAACGACCAACTCAGTTTTCTCCGAAGAGAATTCGATACCCAGCTTAAGAGCCCAATCAGACAAATTGTCTAAGGTATCTTGCAATGGTCCTTGCAGATCGCTAGCCTCGCTACCAGTAATGGATACAACGCTATCGTCTGCAAGTTGCTTTAGCGTGCATGAATTTGCAAGACATTCATCGATGTCATTGACGTAAAAATTATATAAGAGAGGACTTAAACATGAGCCCTGGGGAAGGCCCATGTAACTAATTCGGGAAGTTGTCGAATCGCCATGTGAGAAATACATATGCTTTTCTGACAACAAATTGAGCAAAACGTTATTCAAATTTGGTGAAGGTCCCTGCGAATGAAGTTTCGCGCTTAAAACTCCTACAGAGACAGAGTCAAAAGCCCCCTTAATATCCAAGAACGCAGAAACCATTTGCTCTTTTCGAGCAAATGCGAGTTGAATTTCTGTAGAAAGCAACGCTAGGCAATCGTTCGTCCCTTTGCCCCGGCGAAAGCCAAATTGAGTATCTGAAAGTAAACCGTTTGTTTCGACCCATTTGTCTAACCGTAAGAGAATCATTTTCTCCATTAATTTCCGGAGGCAAGAGAGCATCGCAATCGGCCTATATGAATTGTGATCAGAGGCAGGTTTCCCGGGTTTCCGAATAGCAATGACTTTTACCTCCCTCCAGTCATGCGGAACAATATTTAGCTCAAGAAACTTGTTGAACAAGTCCAACAAGCGTCTTTTTGCAGAGTCGGGTAGATTCTTCAACAGGTTGAATTTTATTCTATCTAACCCTGGAGCCTTATTGTTGCACGACAGGAGAGCCATTGAAAATTCCAACATCGAAAATGGAGGCTCTTCCGTAGTTACTATAAACGCGTCGCGAAAGGTTTTCTGTTCCGGTACAGAGTCCGGACAGACCTTTTTGGCAAAATCAAGTATCCAGCGATCTGAATACTCCTCACTCTCATTCAAAACGTCACGGTTCCGCATGCGCCTGGCGGTATCCCAAAGAGTGCTCATCGCTGTTTCCCTCGACAACGCGTTTACGAACCGCCGCCAGTACCCGCGTTTTTTCGCCTTTACTAAGCTCTTCATCTGCCTGCCCAGTGCCTCGTACTTTCGTAGTAGGTTGACAGTGCCGTACTCCCGGTAGTCCTTATACGCCGCGGACCTTCGCGCGTACAGCTCAGAGCACTCTTTGTCCCACCATTTGTTGGGAGGGCGTTGTCTAATCGTTACCCCGGGTATCGGTTTCGTCTGAGCTTGCGTCGCGGCGTCGATTATCAAGCCAGCTAAGAGCGTGTATTCTTCCTCCGGAGGAAGTTCCTCGTGAGTCTCGATAGATTCCGCTATAATAGACTCATAACGCTTCCAATCAATATTACGTGTAAGGTCGTAGGAAATATTGATTGGGTTCGGGGGAGTTGAACCATTAGCAATTGATATAACGATTGGAAGATGATCACTACCGTGGGGGTCGTTGATTACTTTCCACTGGCAATCTAACGCTAGTGATGTCGAGCAGAGGGATAGGTCAAGCACGCTTTCACGTGCTGGAGGATTAGGCACACGTGTCGCTTCCCCAGTATTCAAAAGTGTCATATTGAAGTCGTCGATCAAGTTACAAATTAAAGAAGATCGGTTGTCGTCGTACAGCGACCCCCATAGCGAACAGTGAGAGTTAAAATCTCCCAAAATCAAAAAAGGTGCGGGAAGCAATTCTGCTATATCAAGGAGTTGCTTCTGTTCAATCCGCGCGGATGGGGGAATATATAACGAAACAAGGCAAAGGTCTTTTCCATTCATATTCGTTTGAATGGCAACAACTTCAATATTCGAGATCGAGGGGAGGTCGATTCTGAAAAAAGAATAGCACTTTTTGATCCCTAAAAGTACCCCTCCACCGTGTGAGTCTCGATCTCGACGAATGATGTTAAAATTGTGGAAATTAAGTTGGTCATTTGAATTGAGAAAAGTTTCACAAAGCGCGAACGCATCACAATTGTATGTGTTTATCAAATGTGAAAATAAATCAAATTTGGGGATGATACTTCTGCAGTTTCCTAACCTCTTTCGACGTATTAGTCATCGAAAGATACGATAGCTGAAATGAGGGGCCAAGTTGCTGTGAGTTGCTTCGAGAAGGTTTTCACTGTAGGGAGAAGGGCAAGAAGAATGTTTTGAAGGGGATCTGGTATGTTGAATGTTTTAAATATCCAGTCCACAATATCAGAGAATTTTATGAACCCTGTTTCTTTTATGTCTTCTGATCGAGAAATGGGTGCACGAGGGGTTTTTGGTGCCCCAGGAAGCGGTGGGTACTCCTGGTTTGATTTAAAATTAAAACCGGGGGGTACTTGCTTCGGTTTTTCTTCACCGCTTCCTTTTTGTGTTGTCTTATTGGTCATTCCGCTAGGGGTTATCTTACGACCTTTACGAGAAAGATTAGGAGAGTTGAGCATTCTCCTCTTCCTAGATCCCTCTGGCAAGGCATAAGAACACCCTTCGATGGGATCGTCAGATGTACCCTCATCGGTTGGCAAAAAGGAAAAGATGTTTCCTGTCGAGGGTGGCTCAGCCCTCTTAAGCATTTCTGCAAAAGAGCGCTTTGATCGTTCCTTAAGGGAACGCTTAATTTTTTCCTCGCGCTGTTTGTACGCGGGACATGCCGGAAGGTCATGCCGAGTTCCCTCGCAATAAAGACACTTTTCAGTATCCCCACTGCAAGCGTTCTCAGCATGATTGCCTCCGCACTTGCTACAGCGTGCCTTGTTGCAGCAGTAGGTGGCTGTGTGACCTAACTGCTTACAGTTTTGGCAATGCATGACCCGCGGTACGAACAGGCGTACAGGTAGACGAACCCTGTCCAAGCGGACGTAGTTCGGCAGCGCGGATCCGGCGAATGTTACTCGGAAGGAATCCGAAGGGAGGAATTTCTTCTTCCCTTCTTCAATGGATACTGAATGCAATTGCTTGCAATCCAGTATCTTTATACTTTGCATCAAGGGGTTTTTAAAACAGCCAACTCCATGACGCAAAATGTCATCGACAGTGAGATTCCCTTCGGTAACCACACCGTCGATTTCTACATCCTTGGCAGGGATGTACACGCGATACTCTCTCGTGAAGAGCTCGTAGCCAGCAATTTCGTTTGCTTGCTTCAAGCTACTCACGACAACTCGCAGTTTGTTCGGCCTCACCTTCGTAATCTCGGTTACGGCCGAAAACTGTTTTGCCAGGTCCTAGCCAATTTGAATAATATTCAATGGCTTCTTTATGGGCCGGAAATAAACAACGTAGGGACCGCCAGCGGCATCTGGGTAAGCTTTTACCCGTACTTCCGGTACTCTTGGTACAGGAGTTGGCAAAGGGGAGGGCACAGGGGAAGGTAGGGGTGAGCTGATGGGAGAAATTTCAATTTCTTCCCCGTTTGTTTCCACTTCCAGGAAAAGTTGCACCTGCATGTCGTCCATTTTGCGGGAGCGTTACGCTCTACCGCACACAAACGATAAATATTCGAATATGGGGGGGGGGGGGGTTCAAGTAGTTGATATTAAATTTGAAAAACAATTTTTCAATCTACAATGGATCAAATAAAAAAAAGACAGTAATACTAATACTAATAACAATAGTAATAATAATAATAATAATAATTATAGTAATAATAATAATAATAACAATAATAATATCAATAATTATATTAATAATAATATTATAACATAGTAATAATATTGATAATAATAGTAAAAATTCTAAAGGTAATACTTCACCGAACGTCTGAGTCACGACCTCACGGCTGATAGTAGGTTTAATCGAGCGTCTCCGCAGAACAAACAATGACGATCCAGCTTCGTGTTGTGGCACAGTGGCCGTGTCCTACACGCGACCTTGTAGATGCCACTTGTAGTTGACTTCCACTCGCTCGATCGTATGATGGTCCGTGCTGCTAGCGGGGTAACAGCGGTGCGGGAGAATTATTCTTGCTGATATATCAGCTGCGTATCGAATCACTGGCGGGGTAGCCTGCCCCTACCAGTGTGCAGATGTTTCTGCCGATATATAACAGGCTATTGTTATCACACAGCACAAGAACTAATCGACAAAAAAAACACCCGTACGATAACTCGTGTATTGTTATTTTGTGAACTCAAACGGAGATAAACAATTTGCGTCTAATCGAGACGAAAGCAAAACAACGAATGCTTGACCGTGCTAAAGGATCTAAAATTCCACTGGATACCGGTTACTTCCGTAGCAGGGAAGGCAGCAAAGTAATGTCCGATAACAAGCGATACCAATGCCTGATCGGAGCACTGCTTTACGTGGCTGTCAACACAAGACCGGATGTGTTACTAGCGTTGCAATTCTGAGCCGAAGAATCAGCGCTCCAACGGAAGCTGATTGGGTGGAGCTGAAGAGGGTGGTAAGGTACCTCGTAACTACCAGTAGCTATGTACTACAACTGGTCAGCAGCAGAGAAGAAGCGCTTACATTGGTCGGCTATAGTGACGCCGATTGGAGTGGCGATACGGATGATCGCAAGTCCAACACCGGAAATTTGTTCCAGCTTGGACAAGCAACGATTGAATGGATTAGCCACAAACAGACTTCAGTGTCTCTATCTAGTATGGAGGCCGAATACATTGCACTGTCGGAGGCGTGCAGAGAGGTCTTGTGGCTGCGGAAGCTACTCGAGGAATTGGACGTGAAGCAGAGAGGACCGACTACTGTACTGGAAGACAACGTCAGCTGTATTGACTTCGTCGCAATCGACCGCTCGTACAGACGATCCAAGCATATTGACATGCGTTTACATTTTGCAAAGGATTTGTCGGAGAAGGGCATTGTGGCTGCCGAATACTGTCCGTCGGCATCCATGATCGCCGATATCCTCACAAAGTTATTAGGCTACCTTAAGCAGAAACAGTTCTCAGAGATGATGGGCCTAACCCAATAACCACTAAAGATATCGAGGAGGAGTGTACACACTTATATTAAATCACCGAATTCGTCTTTTTTTCACCGACTTTTCAACAGCTGAGCGCTCGGTAAAACGTTCGGTAATATAAACCACTACTGATCGATCAGTAATCAAATTTTTGTTGCTTTCTGTCATTATTACCGACCTAATTTGTGAAAACGGCAAATGCAATTAGTTGCCAAAACCACCGATCAATTCTGTAAGTTGTGTAAGACAATACCGAAAGATCTGTGATATTTGTTATTTGTTCAATTTAAATAATTTAAGTAAACCAGAAATATGATGTAACATTGCTTTGATAAAAAAATATTTTTATTCAAATATTATTAAAAATTTTACCAAATAAAAAATAAAAAAAAATCAAAAATCGACGCTCGCCGCACCAAATTTGTCAAGGTGAAAATCAATTAACCTTCATGCCAGTTGTGCTCATAGTTTCAAAGCCGTAGATCTTCCGGGTGTGTCCATTAACAAGGCGGTGCAAACTATTTACGTAGCATGCAACAGATGATCGGAAGTAGAAACAAATTATGTGATGGTTTGATGCCTAAAATATTTACAAATTTTGTTATTATATACCTAGGTACTTACGAAAAATTTGCACTATGCGATCATCTTTTAGCTGAAATTGTTGGAGAAAGTCCTCCATTTTTTCGTAGAAACTTCAATGTTCAAACGGAACCGAGAATATGACTTGACAACCAGAACGAGAACATCGAATAGAAAAAAATTTACAGCTCTATAGTTGGTCCAGTAGTTTTTTGCCAATATTCGGTAGAAGTTTTATTTACCGAACAGTTCAGTAGAAAATATAGCAGTATTCAGTAAATCATTTGCTGAATATAGAAAATATGTAAAGTTATATAAATTTTACAAAATATTCTGTATTTTTCAAACTTACCGATCGAAATTGTAATAACAATTACCGAACATTTATTATCTGATTGAGTGTGTACGTTTTGATTAAACTAGACGCAAAAGTGTACGCTCTCTTTGTTCCATCGATACACGCGGAATCCGAAAAGTCCCCGGCTGATTTGGTGCTTTCTGTCGGAGAATTGTTCACTTTGAAGCCTGTCCGGGATCGAGGATCTACACACTTAATTCATCTCGGCAAACTTCCCAACAGCTGATCGAGCTCGGCGAACTTTTTAACAAATATCAGCAATATATTTCGAAGAACATTCAGCAAATATATCGATTTACCGTGATCCAGCAAGTGACATCTCGCCTGCCGAAGTTCATGAAAATTCTACCGAAAACTTGTAAAACAGTTCGCTGAATTTATCAGCTGTTGAGTTCTCGGCAATAAAATCTAAGTGTGTACGTTCTACAAGTGAGACGGAAAATACTAAGAAAAGGGAATTTGAAATTGCTGAATTCAAGGTAGTGGAGTATTTGTATACAAGCGTCTGATTTCCAATTCTATAATGCAATATTGAACAGTGAATCTAAGTGAAGTTGAATGATTTAAATTCGTAAAACAGTGACCATGCTACAAGCTTTGGCAATGCATGAACCGCGGTACGAACAGGTGTACAGACAGACGAACCCTGTCCAAAGAGATGTAGTTCGGCAGTGCAGATCCGGCGAATGTTACACGGAAGGAATCCGAAGGGAGGAATTTCTTCTCCCTTCTTCGATGGATACTGAATGCAATTGCTTGACGTCCAGTATCTTTACATCTTGAATCAGGGGGTTCTTGAAGCAGCCAACCCCGTGACGCAAAATGTCATCGACCGTGAGGCTTCCTTCCGTAACCACACCGGGGATCTCCACGTTCTTGGCGAGATGTACACGCGGTACTCTCTCGTGAAGAGCTCGTAGCTAGCAATTGCGTTTGCTTGCTTCAAGCTACTCACGACAACTCGCAGTTTGTTCGGTCTAACCTTTGTAATTTCGGTTACGTCCGAAAACTGTTTTGCCAGGTCCTTGCCGATTTGTATTATGATAAGAGGCTTCTTTATGGGCCTAAAAAAACTATGAACGGACCTTTCGAAGCATCTGGGTAAGCTTTCACCCGTGTTGCCGGTACCCTTGGTACGGGGCTAGGTAGCGGGGATGGTACAGGGGAAGGTAGAGGGGAACTGATGGAGGAAATTTCAATCTCATCCCCATTCGTTTCCACATCCAGGAATAGTTCCACCTGCATGTTGTCCATTTTTTATGCGGGAGCGTTCTGCTCGACCGCACGCAAACGATAATTATATGGGGAATCAAGTAATGAATATAAAATTTAAAACAATTTTCCAAGATAAGTTGGATGAATTATAAAAAAAGGTATTTGAAATAATAATAATAATAATAATAATAATAATAATAATAATGAAAAGAATACATCACCAGACTTTTTTAATCTTTTGCCTACGCGCCCTCCTGGCTGCTAGTTGGATTAATCCGGATTGAGCGTCTTGGCATGAATCGCGATCAGGAATCTCTTTCGGCGGGCTGAAGCAGCGCCAGGGGTTAGCCAGCGCCCGGCGGCGCGAGGAATTTGTTCCGTCTGCTGGACGGTTTTTGTATTACAGAACTGGTTCGTATTCATACAAAGCAGTATTGTTCTGATTCGTACGGGTAAATCTATACGGAGCGATGCTCGTTTACTTCTTATCGCAGCGAAAGCAGAGAAGCGAATTGTGACATGTGCATTCCACATGTCATTAACTTCCATTAACTTACTTCCAGCAGACCACACCAGTGGAAAGTTAAAAATCAATCTAATCCTGTGCATTGTAGCGTGCCAGTTATTGATTGCGCTATATCAAATATATAAGCGTCACGCAAGGGCACAAGCAATAAAAATCGCCCGATCGGTGGCGAACGTTAATCAAGTGTAGATAAAAAACAACTTAAAAATTGCACGAACGTTAATCAAGTGTAGATAAAAAAACAACTTAAAAATCGCCCGAACGTTAATCAAGTGTAGAGGAAACAAATTAACAAACAATTTACAACAAACTCTGAAGCAACCTGGAGCGTGTGTCGGCAACCTGGAGAGTGCGTCGGCAACCTGGAGAGTGCGTCGGCAGCCTGGAGCGTGCGTCGGCAACCTGGAGAGTGCGTAGGCAACCTGGAGAGTGCGTCGGCAACCTGGAGCGTGCGTCGTGATAGAGCGCGCCCTTTTTTTCAGCAGCGGTGGTAACAACAACAGCGGAACCAAGTAGGTTTAATTTAAAAAAAAAATTAAAATGAGTCCTCTAAAAATTATTATAACAATTATTATAACATGAACCCTCCAAAAATTATTATAACATGAATCCTCCATGGAGCAAGTTCGATATGATGTTGAATGTCACTTAGCAGCATTAAACACCATATCAAACAATTTCGCAAAGGCTTCCCATAGAGTTTATAGGAAAAATTTCCTAATAGAAAAAAATTAAAGCCCTCCAAATATATCAGCAAATTCAAAAAACCTTAGTGAATCACGAAACGCTGTTTACAGACTCCGAATTAACATTTTTAGTAAAAGCCTCCCGGCAAAAATATAACGATATAGTGGTATTAATAGAACTAAAACTACCATTTGCGAAAAGTAGCTTAAGTATCAGATCTATTGCAATACTTTACATTTTTTACACTAAATTAAAAAAGAAAACAAACCGAAAAAAGAATATCAATTCAATTATGGCTAAAGTAGACATTAAACTGGGCACCACACTCGTGCAAACGTACGACGGTGCTCCAGAGAACTTAGAAGCGTTTATAGTCGCTGTAAATTTATTCAACGATACTGTGACAAACGATTTTGCCAACGCCACTGCCCCACAAAAAGAGGCGGCTTAACTTACGGTATTACGTTTCGTAAAAACGCGACTGGCGGGTGTTGCTCGTCAAGTGATTACTGATGCTATCAACCTAGAAGGTCTGTTAGATACATTAAAGCAACATTGTTAATCGAGAATTACATCCGATAATTTAACAGCAAAATAAAAAACACTCAAACAGAATGATTCTACGGAAAATTTCTGTGACGAGATTGAAAAAGTCACGTCACAGCTAAAATCTGTCTACATAAGGGAACAAATTCCAGTAGATAGGGCGCATGCTATGGCCACAAAAAGAGGTGTCGAAGCCTTCATTAATGGTATAAAATACGCAGAAACGAAAACCATTTTGAAATCTGGAACATTCAGCAAGATTGGTGATGCATTACAAAAGGTACTCAAAATGACGTTCACGAAAAAGCAAACCAATCCAATTCAAATGCACAAATATTTGTAGCAAGAAATTGGCAACAACAAAATCGTGGGGAAAATTCAAGAAATTTTCCCAACGGTCGTGGACAGGGTCGTGGGCATTTTGGACCCAACAGAAGAAATTATAATAATTTCCAAAGAAATGGAAATTATAACCATTTTCGCGGAAACCACCAAGTAAGAGGTAATAATACTCACAGAGGATACCATCAAGGTAGAGGGTTATATCATCAACGTGGACAATTTGTTCACAGAGGTCAATTCAATCCAAACATGTATCTTGCGCAGCATAACGGTGTGGTTTACCAACCAGTTGCTCAACAAGGAATCCAGCAAATTCCAATCATACCATCAAACCAACAACATATGCCACAGCCAAATAAAGAAAATATCCACCCTTGAGGGGTACAGTTGGGGCAGCATACACAATAAATGTGTCTGCCACCAACTACGTCCAGCTTATGGTTGATATGTCGGATGTGAAATTATCATTCATTGTAGATTGCGGATCCGATATATCAGTCGTCAAGTGCGGATTAGTAAACAAAACCCAAATTTACTATCCTAGCCAAAAATGCAATATAGTCGGTATTGGTCATGGAGATGTAAAGACAATGGGTACAACTCAAACAACTGTGAAATTAAATGACTTTAATATACCTCATATGTTTCACATAGTAAAAAACGATTTCCCGATCCCTACCGATGGAATATTAGGAAGAGATTTCCTAGTAAACCACAAATGTAACATAGATTATGACTCTTGGCTTCTCAATCTGACTCAAAAGTTTGAAACAATTTCAATTCCCATAGTGAACAGGCAAGTCAACTCAAGTATCATACCAGCTAGGTGTGAGATAATTAAACAACTCGACAACATGAATATTCAGGAAGACAGTGTAATTTTCTCTGAAGAAATATACCCCGGAGTATTTTGTACAAACGCTCTGGTAAACAAAAACAACTGTCACGTTAAAATTATAAATACTAAAACTAAGGAAATTCAATTACCAGAAAACTTTTGCCCTAAATATGAATCCTTAGCAAATTTCTATTTTTGTTCTATTCAAAACAAAACGAACGAAGAAAATCTTAATGAACGAGCAAAGAAATTAAATAAGGAGCTTAAACTCGAAAGCAATGAGCCTCTTATAAAAAATAATTTGGAAAAACTTTGCAATGAATTTAATGACATATTTTTACTTCAAGGTGACTTGCTTTCAGAAAACAATTTTTACAAACAAAGTATAACCCTCAATGACCCAAAACCAACTTATATAAAAAATTACAGATTACCGGAGTCTCGAAAACATGAAATAAATGAACAATTACAAAAAATGCTAAATGAAGGGATAATTCAAAATTCGACCTCACCTTACAACTCGCCCATCTTACTTGTGCCAAAGAAAACAGATTCAAACGGAAGTAAGAAATGGCGACTTGTAATCGATTACCGACAGTTGAACAAAAAAACAACTCCAGACAAGTTTCCACTCCCACGGATAGATGAAATCCTAGATCAATTAGGTCGAGCAAGATACTTTTCTACACTTGACCTGATGTCTGGATTTCACCAAATCCCGTTGGACCGAAATTCTAAACAATAATCCTCTGATAAAGGTCATTTCGAATTGAATAGGCTACCTTTCGGTTTAAACATGAGTCCCAACTCATTTCAACGCATGATGTCCATCGCGTTGAGCGGTTTACCACCACATTGTGCATTCCTCTACATTGACGATATCATCGTAGTGGGATGCTCAATTAATCACCATATCGAAAATTTACGTGAAGTGTTTCAACACCTAAGGAAGTACAATCTCAAACTAAATCCAGCTAAATGTCATTTTTTTTTTAAATAAAGTAACCTATCTAGGACATCATATCTCAGAAGATGGCATACAGCCGGATAATAACAAATATTCGACAATTATAAATTACCCAGTATCGAAAAATGCTGATGAAGTTAGACGATTTGTTGCTTTTTGCAATTATTATCGTCGCTTCATTAAAAATTTTGCCGATATCACCAACCCACTCAACAAACTATTACGAAAGGAAACAGTGTTCGAATGGAATGACAAATGCCAATCTTTATTTGAAATACTAAAGAAAAATTTGCTGTCCCCTCAGATTCTACAATTTCCAGATTACTCCAAAGAATTCATTATTACTACCGATGCGTCAAAAGTAGCCTGTGGAGCAGTTCTAGCTCAGTTGCACGATGGCATCGAATTACCAATTGCATTCGCTAGCAAAGCTTTTACAAAAGGTGAATCGAACAAATCAACAATTGAACAAGAACTAACTGCTATACATTGGGCCATCGACTATTTTAGACCGTATATATATGGTCGCAAATTTATTATACGAACTGACCATAGACCACTTATATATCTATTCTCGCTTAAAAACCCTACATCTAAACTCACACGAATGAGATGGGATTTAGAGGAATATGATTTTAAAGTGGAATATATAAAAGGCAGTTCAAACGTAGTATCTGACGCGTTATCAAGAATTCAAATAACGTCAGATACTCTAAAAAATATGTACATAGTAACTAAATCTATGACAAAAAAAACTTCTACCACTACTGACAGCCAGTCACAGAAGTCTGATCAACTTCACGTGTACGAAGCAGTCAGCGGCTTAGAAGCTTTTGATTTGCCAAAATTAACATTTAATAATACATCATGCATAAATAAATTCTAACCTAATAAACGATTTACAATTTACATTACAACAT
This sequence comes from Wyeomyia smithii, assembly GCF_029784165.1. Taxonomy (NCBI): domain Eukaryota; kingdom Metazoa; phylum Arthropoda; class Insecta; order Diptera; family Culicidae; genus Wyeomyia; species Wyeomyia smithii. Next base: position 149,270,503 of record NC_073696.1, on the reverse strand, counting down.
ATAGACGGCAGGCCTGCCCTAACAAAAGCGAAAACAAACGAACAGTTAAATGCGCAAAGTAATGTCGAAATTAACTCAAAAGTGAAAAAGCTAGCAATTCAATCGAACGATGTAATTTTCTCATACATCGACATGAATACATTTAAACAGATAGGCAACGCTATTATTCGGAATACTGCCATAATAATTTTTAAGAAATCTGTTCAAGTTTCTACAGAGACTGAGATAAGCAGCATATTAAAACAGTACCATGACTCTGCAACTGGAGGTCATATCGGTATAAATAGATTATATAAGAAACTCAAGTCCCTTTACACCTGGCCAAAAATGAAGCAAACAATTTCAGATTACGTCGGAAATTGCAAGCTTTGCAAAATAAACAAACATGCAATACCTGTAAGAACACCCGTTGTAGTTACTACTACACCTAACACAGCCTTTGATGTCGTGTCCATTGACACCATCGGTCCGTTCGCACTCACTGAAAATGGAAACCGCTATGCAGTTACACTGCAATGTGATCTCTCCAAGTATGTTATTGCAATTCCCGTACCGGACAAATCAGCTGTTTCCATAGCTAAAGCAGTCGTGGAAAAATGTATACTTGTATTCGGACCAATGAAATGTATTAAAACGGATCAAGGTACCGAATACAAGGGAGTGTTTGATGAAGTATGCAAACTACTCCAAGTAAACCACAAATGTTTTACGGCGTACCACCCACAAACTATCGGCGCCCTAGAACGAAACCATAAATGTTTAAATGAATTTTTGTGAATATTTGTGAACGAGCAAAAAAACAATTGGGATGAGTGGTTACCATTCTATTGTTTTTGCTACAATACAACCCCAAACATACAGCATGATTTCACACCATTTCAATTAATATTTGGAAAAAAATGTAATACTTTTGAATTTTGCAACAATAACATAGATTTTTTGTACAATCTCGAGTCATACCAAAAAGAACTGAAATTTAGATTACAAGTTATTCACAACAACGTCACGCAAACACTAAACAGAGAAAAAATCAGCAGAACAAATATGGTCAACAATAAAATAATCCACACAGACATAAGAGTAGGTGAAACGGTATATTTACAAAAAGAAAATAGACACAAGCTAAACCCAGTCTATTGTGGACCATTTAAAATCACAAAATTAAATTTACCAAATGCAACAATAGTTGACGAAGAAAATAAACAGCAGGAAGTTCATATCTCGAGATTAATAAAACATCGTTTCACCAACAAGTAATAAAGGTTCCTTTCCCAGTAGGGGGAAGGGGTGAGTCGAAAATTGAAAAAAAAGAAGATTAGGATCAACAAAACAATAATGTCTGTTGTAACAATAACAAATCAAAATTGTGAGAGACACTTGAAGCAAGCCGAACAACTTTTAATCAATTTTGGCCCTTAGGGGAATGTTGTGACATGTGCATTCCACATGTCATTAACTTCATCAACATTAACTTACTTCCAGCAGACCACACCAGTGGAAAACATGCTGAGAAGGTCAATTCTACCCGGCATCGAACCTTCAGTTCAATGCCTGGAATTTGGAGCAACACAAAAAACAGAAGTGTCGCATTTCTGATTGACTGAACCATGCTGTTACCAAGAGTACAGTCATGAAATTTCAGTGAATATATCTTTCTCTCTTTCGCATATACACGATCATCGATTATGTGATCGTGTACATAGCATACATAGATATCGGTGCTTCAAATGTCTCCAGTAGGAGACTTGTAAGAACTTTAGGAAAAATAAAGTATTCATTCTTCTCAAAACCGTTTCTGGTGTAACTCATTCAACCGAACGGTCACAAAAAGAAACAAAAAGTCATAACCGTAACAGAATGAATGAAATGGATGATCGATTGTGATTTTACTAGCACTCTTTAATTTTCAATTACAGGTATCCAACAGCGCAAGAGAAACTGGACTTAGCGATCTGAATTCTCGAAGCTGTCCTAACCTGGAAAAAACACGAACGACTCCAGAAGCTCCAGAAGAAGCACGTTTTGTGTGTTTGTTAGTCCTATTTGATTGAACATATTTTTTTAGTCGTGGGGTGCAAAAGAGTCTGAATACCATACTGGTACAATCGAAACAAGAATAAGCAATATGCGTAAAGATATTGCTCCCGAAAACCAATTTTTCAAACGAAAAAAACCTCCAACAAACGTAACACCAATGGAATCCATGTACGAAAATGCCGCGTGTATTGCGATGCTCACTCCTGTACCTCAAAACGGCAGAGCTATTTCAAATAGCATGGCTGCTTGCTTCGAAATCCACAAATTCATTTCACAGAAAAAGACCGCAGAGAAAACTGATATTGCCACTTGCATGACTATTTGTACTTCTGTGACTTCATTGCCCAATTTCTTATTTCGCTCTATCTTCTCAGTAGCGCAGTGGCAGTTTTTTTGGGTTCATTGTTTGTTTTGTTTTTCATTTGAAACATTAAGTATATATTTTTGAGCAGCTTTAGTTGAAAATTAGGTTGAATAACAAAACTAAAGCCTGTATTACACTCTTTGACCGAGCGTCAAATATTTGTCATTTTTTGACAGATAAAAATTTGGTCAAATATAATTGTTTGTCACTCTCCAATTTGAACATGGGGCAAACACGGGCAAACAACAACCATGATGTCAAATAAATTTGACCATTATACAGGCTTAAAGCCTGTAGTACACTCTTTGTCTAATGGTCAAATATTTGACCTTCTGACATAATGGTCAAATTTATTTGACATCATGGTTGTTGTTTGCCCGTGTTTGCCCCATGTTAAAATTGGAGAGTGACAAATAATTATCTTTGACCAAATTTTCATCTGTCAAAAAGTGACAAATATTTGACGCTCGGTCCGAGGGGTGCGACACATCCTGATAACAACAAAAATCCAACTGAAATCCGTATAAAGGGTATAAAGTCAGTCGAGTCGTAACAGGCGTTCAATTTTTCCGAAAGCTTGTCTAAGAAAATCTAAGCCAACTAAAGACGATCTATCTTTCGCAAAATCTAGCATTCTTTCCACTCTATGAGACGTGACAACTGACTCCAAAAATCCCAAAGGACTATCAAAGTGATATACCTCTCTAGTTGGTCGTTTTCACCTTGCACACCGTTGAAATTGGTTATCAGTGGGAACGGTCGGCCGTGTTGTAAAATCGAAGTTATTATTTTTTTTCCCGAAATGTATTTGAACCAATTTGAGTTGTACGTGTTAGTCGTAGTCGTATTAATAGGCTGCATTCTTTCAATTTACCTTTCTGATGCCCAAAAGGTTTGTTTGACGGACAAAATGAAACTTAATTGTTTGAAAAGTTATAATAACCATTTATAAATTTATTTCATAATTTCAAAAATTCTGACAAAAAAAACTGATCATTTCCGAAAATTAACTTTTCGTTTCATGTTTTATTCAATGTTTCCGACAACACTGCCTAGTTTTTCCAGCAGCGAGCAACGTGGAAAAAGTGCGTGATTATACTGAAAAGTTGACTTGCTATTAAAAAAGGAAAACCGCAACTATACATTTTTCTGTTTGCTTCTGAAGTATGCAGTTGAACGAAAAAAAATGGTAATGGAATAGTTCCTATTTTTCATAAGCATTTCAATATTTATTTATATTTTCAGGAAGATTTCTGGACAGCATTGGCCAAGGACGTTGGTCCAATTCCGGCTAACATTAAAGCAATTCTGGAATATGTTGGTTACGTGAATGGAGCTTTGGCCAACGTAACACAAAGTGAAATTACGTCTATTGAGCAGGATGTGAAAAATATTCCTCTTCGTTGTATGAACCCGGCCATTCGGCAGAGTTTAGAGCGGTTCGACTCACCATCTGAGTTTCGATTTTTTGCTGGCGAAAGAGCCATTATTATGAAAATTGTTGAGACAGTGAAGAAACGTGGAATAAATAATTTCTTCAGAAAAAAATCAAAGATTTCATCTGAACCACGAGAACTTGCGGAAGTAGCTGTGCGAGAGAAAATTGTTTCTTTTTATACAAAACGGAGTTAGTCTTATTCATTTTTTTTTCATACCACTAGCTGTATTATGTTATTTTACAGATTTGAAGCTGAAGACAAAAAAATCATAGAATTGTTGAAAGAAGTAGAAGTGAATATTCATGGTGGACTAGGCGAAACTCCCGCCGCTAAGATTAAATGTATTTTATGCAGAGATGAAAATTATGTTACTTGCCGTCAAGGAGTAACAGGAGTTTGGAAAATTAGCAATTATGTTTCACATTTGAGTAACATTCATAAAGTCCAATATTTGCGCCTTTCGTCTACAAAATTGAAAAGCCTTAATTCCAAAAAATCACGTCTTTCCAATAATGAGGAGTTGGAGATTTTCAATCTCAATCCCGGCTGTTCATTTCTGCAAGAGTTGGATATGAGCACGGAAGCGGAGTATTTGGAGTTTTCGGATAACGGAAACAGTGACAGAGAATCGGAGGGACATTTTGAGCCGCTTATTCCACCAAATCTTGGCAGCTTCGAAAATCCGCAAAACGTACAGCACCTCACAGATGGAGAAGCATCATTCGTTATTGATATGAGCCCACCCGATGCATGTGAAGACCAAGTGGGATTTTCTAACCATTTAAATTGAAAGGGTGCTACAACATGGCCACTAGTAGCACCATCGATCCTTTAGCCGCGTCATCAAACCCTCATAATACCAGCAAAATACGCGTATTGCAGAATTTATCAAATCGCGATCAAAATGCAAAAGGTATAAGGTATACTACACTGAACAAAACTGAAAAAAAATTACACGTACACTGGAAAAAATCACACGCTCATACCAAATGCTCTTTACACATGAATACCAATAAACCAACTCAATCATTTTAACGAGTCGATTCATATCGATGTTTAATGGAATCCACGATATTTTGACGTGTTTTGGCATTTGACACGTTTTAGCATTGAAATCTACGTTTAAAAAGATTGGTTTTGGTATGCTTGACATGGCAAACCGAAGTGTAAGACATTTGATTTTGTGCTGTGAACTGAAACGCAAGTGTGTTCCACGTAGATATGAAATGTTTCATCTATTAGCACAGAAGCAGTAACGTGTCGATTTTTTAAAGTGTACCACAAAAAAAGTTTAATGTTTGTTTTGGCTGAAACTTTGCATAGGTGTTTCTATGGGCACAATGTGCCCTTTTCAAGTTTGGTTTTTTGAATCACGACTTACTTTTGAAAAGTTATGTAAAAATGCTAAGTAAAGAGAGTATTGATTTTAACAAATATTTTAAAGCCAAAACGTTTATTTGATCGGTGTGACGTCTTTGGCAAAGTTGTAGATAAAACCATAAATTGAATATCTCAAAAAACCCACTTTCTAAATATCTGATTTTTTTACTTTAGTTTCAATAGTGGACTGTAATTTTCACCGAAAGAAAACGCAACTATTAACGTTTATTTCTAACTTGTATTTCGCGATTCGTCTTTCACAAAGGATAAACACTGAATACTGAATGAATGATGCGCGACGCACCCCTGTATTTATAGCACTTTATTTCTCAGTGGTAGTTTTCTTCTCGCTGTTGTTTACTTTGCGCTGATTGGCTGGATATGCTTCTCGAACAATGTGGAGCATATCGCAACTCAGTTACCAGAAAAACGTAGAACGTGTAGCAACTCGCTTTTAAAAAAGCGTAGAATATTCGAACATTTACAAAAACTACAAATTATGTTAAAAAAATATTTCTAGCATCCAAACGATTTGTTTGATCGGTGTGTCTTTAACAACATTGTAAATAATAATTTTGTCCTTTTTAAAAAAAATACACTGTAAAATTTAAAACATTTTTTTTTGTTATTTTAAAAAAAAATAATTTTTTTATGACACGACAAAAATACTGTCTACAACTTTGCTGAAGACATTGCATAATTCCAACAAACCGTTTTGGCTCAGAAAAAAATAATTTTATTGAAAAACAATAAACTGTTTTAGATAGTTAATCGTTCATTTTCCTGAACCTTTTTATTCAAATTATTTTTGTAGAGTGTATATTTTTTCAGGGAGACAAAAGTATTATCTACAACTTTACCGAAGACTTCACAACGATCCAACAATCCGTTTTAACTCTAAAAATATTTGAAAAACTTCGTAATATTTGTAAACATCAATACTTTCTTTACATAGCTTCTCAAAAGTGACTGGTGATTCAAAAATACCAAACCAATAGTAAAAAGGTAATCTTTTGCCCATAGAAACATCTATACAAAGTTTCAGCCAAATCAAAAAAGGTTGCCCGTTTTTTGTGGAACTGCACATATTTAAATGGTGAAAAAATGTTTTTTGTTGTAGGTTTGTTCAAGGAGGCAGAGAGTTATACGAGTTTGATCGCGCCAATGGGCCAGCTCCTCATATTTGAACAATCCAGAGGTATCTCAGAGCTAACTCTAATCAATATGTAGAAGGACGTCTCATGGTAGCCGAGTTGAAAAGATATTTAATATCTAACGGTTATCCTTTAACGGTTTGTTGGAACGAAGATGCTACAAGAATCACTGGAGGTGTTGAATACAAACCTTCGAGCGATCAATTGATGGGATTGGTAGCACCGTTAGACGAGAATGCTATGCCTGAAATAAATGCATTCGGTTGTTCGTCACCAATGTACATAATAACGTATATGAAAAACTATCCAATCGGGCGTAATGTGCAATTATCTATGGTGCAACCTATAGCAACAAATGCAGCACCTTTCTGTGTTCAATATTATTGTACGGACAATAAATTTACTACAAGTGATGTGTTGAGAAAATGGTATTTCATAAATAACGAATTTGAAAAGGCGGGTATCCATATTCTCTGTAAAGCTACAGATGGAGATAGCCGATTCATAGGCGCAATGTTGAAAAAAAATGCAACTACCGTGTAACGGAAAAATTTTTCTAGGAGACTGGTTTATGTCGTCTACTGAGTTGAGCGAGTTTTGTGTACAAGATCCAACACATCTCGCGAAAAAATTTCGAACAAGATTGATGAACTTAGGCAAACAAATGATACTAGGCAAGTATGTTGGTTTTTAATTTGATTGTAATTTATCAGAAATATAGTGTTTATTTTTGATAAGAATAATAATTATAATAATTATAATGAACCAATGATTTACATTCTCAGGAAAATATTGTTTTTTTTTCAAAATTACATTGATAATAATAATTATAATCAACCAATTATTTTCATTCTCAGGAAAATATTGTGTTTCAAAATTACATTTACAAGAGCTAGTCACCGATATTTCGAAAGATCGACATGGATTGACAATCAATGATTTAAACGAAAAGGACAAAATGAAATTCGTAGAAAAAATAACAGCAAAAGCTACAATCGAAAGCTTGGGCCAGTACATTGCCAACTCACAGGGAACAGTAGAGTTTTTAAAGCTGTTATCTCACTTCATATCAGCGTTCATGGGTGATGCATTGACTCCTTCAGAGAAAGTCTATAAGATATGGTTGGTATCTCAACCTGAAACACACGATTTCAATACAATACACACGATATCAAATAGAACACACACACATAGAGAAAGAGGGAGTCACACACATACACACATATAGAGAGAGACACACCCATACATACACACACTCACGAGGAGAGAGTCAGACGCACACAGAGACACACGCACAGACACACACAGATACACACACACACACAGACACACACACACACACTCAAACACACACAGACATACACTGTCACACACAAACACATTGTCACACGCACATATATATATATATATATATATATATATATATATATATATATATATATATATATATATATATATATATATATATATATATATATATATATATATATATATATATATATATATATATATACACATATATATATATATATATATATATA